>NC_079137.1:27970793-28272705 GCF_945859705.1 Episyrphus balteatus | reverse complement strand
AAAGAAATAAAATGCACGACTGGGTCGCACGAACTTGCTCTTAGAGTTAAAGTTGCTTAAATTTTTAAGACTTTATATAGAAATTTGAAAAAAAAAAATAAAATTCGTTTTTTAAAAAAATAAAATAAAATCTAAAATTGAATTGCCCTCCAAAAAAAGTATGCAGTTTTGATTGATATATTAACATGCATTTTTAGAAAAAAAATTTTCAAAATCGTTAGAGCCGTTTTTAAAAAAAATAATTTTTTAGAAAAAAAGTTTTAAAATAAAATTGGTATGCCATTTTGTAGAAATCACTAATCAACATCTAAAAACAAAATTTCAAAAAAATTCAATGTCCCGTTTTCGAAAATTTGATTTTTCAAAAAAAAATTTTCAAATTTTTTTTAAAAATCCAAAAATTATTTTTTTGGAAATTTTATTTTTGGTTTATACTTAAATTATATACATGCTTCTTCACAAAAAGATTTCGGAGATAATCGGATTTGAAAAAAACCGTTCTATGGCAGGTACCGTTAATAATGATTTTCAAAAAAAAATTTTTTCATTGGAAGATAAACCTTAGCTTAAAACTAACATTTGAATTTTTTAAACAAAATCGTTGGAGCCGTTTTCGAGATATTTCAATTTTACTTAAATCGGTATATGACATGTACCGTTATTTTTGGTCCAAAAAAATTAATTCCAAAAACCCCTCTGGAGAGTCGCCAAATAACGCTACATACCAAGTTTGACATTAATCGGTCCATCCGTTTAGGCTGTAGCTCCTTATACAGACAGACAGACAGACAGACTGACAGACAGACAGACAGACAGACGGACTTCCGGGACCCACTTTTTTGGCATTGTCTACCATCGTAATGTCATGGAAAAATGTTATCTCAACTTTTTTTTTTTGTACGAATGCATAACTTGATATATAGTACCCATATCGCAAGTAAAAATTAGGAGACACAAATAAGTTATGATAATATTTTGTCCAAAAATTATAGATTCATTGAAAAAGGCACCAAATTTACAAACCGAAATAATGTGAATTGAATTCGATCAGAAAATTTAAATGAGTGAAAAATGCAGAAAGTGAAAGTCTAGAAACTAATTTTTCATTAAATTATTTTAGATGTTTAATTCGAAATATATATTTTTTCATAATATGTTGCTTTTTTAATCCGAATTCGAAGTCCAAAGTGGCATTTGCTGAAAGAAACCATTAGTTACATATGATGACCACTAAGATTTTGAGATATCAAATATTTCTATTTCCAATAGCTTTGAGAAGTATATAATTTTTGAAAGAAGTGTTTATTGAGATTGCATAAGAACTTTTGCAAAACTAAACGGTGATGTTATTCGACGTACGTATTATACTAAAAAGTGATCTGAAGAATTTCGAATTGGACTTAAACCCGAAAAAAAACCACCCAACCCCCAGCTACAGCTAAGGCTCTTACTCAAACAAACACAAATAGCCGTTTCAGAATTTGGAGGGGGCTCGAGCATCTGAGCTGCCTCTAAATCTATAAGATTTACGAACAAGTTTCAGTCAAGCATATATATTACAATGAAATTAGGTAAAAAATAACATGATCTGGAAGGCTTGGGGGGGGCTTGAGCCCCCTGAGCCCCCCCCTCAATACGCCACTGGGCAGAAGGTTAAGTAATTTTTACTAATACATCGTTTGAAAATGTCAAACCAAAACTTCTGTTTTTCGTGGAATGCATCAGCAGGGATGAGCAACTTTAAAAGGAATCAATTGATTTTGAGAAGCGATAATATAGCCATAATATACAATTGAGTTTTAATAAAAGATAAATCGTCACCATATTGAGAGAAGAGTCTAGGATCTACATTATAAGAATATTAACAATACGACTGGTACTAACATTAGAATTTTTGAAGACATCAGTAACAATTGCGTTCCTTTGGGTGGGAACATTAATCTACTAATTAGTACTTAAAGCTGCTTTTAACTACTTTTTCAATAGAGCAAAAGTAGTTCAACGTAGCTTTAAGTACTAAACAGTAGATAAATGTTCCCAAAGGAACCCAGCTAATATTTTGCTATTATGCCAAGTTGTTGTTTGAACAACGCAACTAACTAAACAAGGTTATATTCATAAACAAAAAATACCAAGACTGGAAATTTTCGTACGTCTTTCCCCCCGAAACCCTTTTGTGTACAGTGCTGTCTGTGAATATATGTGAAAGCCACCACGTTGGTAAATGACGTTAACACGCACACATTTATAGATTCACGACATTCACCACACATTTGACACGAACACAACGATAGGTTCACGACATTCACCACATCTCGCAGCTTGTAGGCAAACGTCAGTTGACCGCCGAGTTTCCAGTCTTGGTATTTTTTGTTTATGGTTATATTATTGACTGTGAATTAGCTTCCCTGGTCAGAAAAATGGTAACCATTTAAGCTTGGAAATCGCTAAAAGCAAATATACGAATTCATGATGAAAATAAATAAAACTATGTGCATGTTACTCTTTGATTATTCTAATTTCGTTACTCTCTGACATTAGCATTCATACAGAGAAAATCTTAATTATGTCCTGAAATGAATTTCGACAGAAAGTCTGTTGGTTTTGGTTCCTCGGATTCTTTCCAGTACCGCATGATGTGTCCCTTTTGTTTCCAAATGTTGATGGATTCTTTCAGTTCCATTTGACCCTGAACAAAAAATATAAACAATTAAAAACAAAAATCTAACAAAATTGTTTGCTCTTTTACTTTAATCACGAGCATATCAATAACACGAATGTCTGTAACACTGCGATGCTTGATGAATTGCTCTCGAAGCTTAGCACGGCATTCCTCAACAGATTTGGGAATGTCATAGTCCATAACTGGAAGCAAAAGCAGAATTGAAGGATCAATCGAATTGGATTTATATAACAATTTTGTTGGCAAGAGTACATAACCTATGAACAGCTGAGAAGAATACTTACCGATGTAGGGAATTTGGCGATACCATGCCTTGTACAAGTTGAGGGCACGTTTTCTTGCTTCCTCCCGATCAACGGATAGAATTGGGCGAACTTGTTGTACGGCTCGTTTTACAGCTTCGCGTCCAGCCATTGCAGAAAATTTAGTCGTCCTTTAAAATTGCAAAACAAAAAATCCACAAATTAAAGATATAAATTCACTGACAGCTGGTTGTCAGAAAAAATGACATTACGGAACTTAACGAAAAATTGAGTGAGTGCATCCAAAGACAGACTTGGTAGAAATAAGTAGGTTCATGTTCCTGAGATCCATGGTATAAAAAGACAAGGTATGATCATTAGAGCCGCCATCTTACAAAATGGGGTAATAAGGTTTTGACGTTTGGCATTTGGGAAAGTCAAAAGCAACAACAATTTCCAAGACAAATTTGTTTACAACAACAATTTCAATGGGCTGGGCTGTCAAAACCTTAAGTAGCCATCATTGTATATATATTTCCATAGTACTATCATGAAGTAAAACGATCTTAGGAACTCTAGTGGTGACTTGAAAAATCAGAATTTGTATGAAAAAAACACACTGAGCGCCACCTCAAAAAAGTGGCGACATGAACTAATACTAAATTCGACTTCATGATAGTACTATAGAAATATATATACAATGGTAGCCATAAGTTTTGACAGTTCTCGATACTGAGATTTTTCTAATGATCATACCTTCTCTTTTTATACCATGCCTGAGATCCATGATAGGCCGTAGGTGCGTTCTTTTTCTAACAATAGTTAACTATTGTTAACTATCGTTAACTTTTGTCGTTCCTAAAGCCTGGTACGCTGCTCGCGCTAAATTTTAGCTGAGATAAAATTCCCATACAAGTTATCGATAACTTGTATGGGATCCATTTTATCTCGGCTAAAAATTTTCGATAATTTGTATGGGAGCTAAAATTTAGCGCGAGCAGCGTACCAGGCTTAAACTACAAAATAGTTACGATTTGTAACTATTTGAAAGATGAACATCGTTCCTAAACTCATTTTGAAGTGTCTAATAGTTACAAATCGTAACTATTTCCAACTCACCTCCATGATATGAGTTGAACATTCATGAGATTGTTGATGTGTCAAAGTGGATGTTTTGTTTACAAAACGAACTCAAAGATTTTTTTTCTTTTGAAATAAGCGGAAAAAATGAAAATAAAAAGATATTTTTGTAATTTAATAATGCGATAAAATTTATTTTGATTAAAAAAAACATGATTTTTTGTTACAATTATGCAAAAAATTGTATTCTGAAAACAATTTTTTTTATGGTTTGACAGTTCAACAATTTCTTACAATAAATCGTTCCTAAATGATTTGTAAAAAACCCAACAATTTCTAACAATGACAAATCAACAATATTTTTTGACATAACAACCATAGTTGACTATTGTTAGAAAAAGAACGTAGCTCGTGGCTACACAGTAGCTGGGTTCCTTTGTGCCGGGCTAGTGCCTGGCTACACGGTGATTTTTCAATCTCCTAAAGGGTTAACTACATTGGCTCAAAAAGTGAAAAAGTACAAAAGTGAAAATTTTCAAACGCATTTTTGTATAGATTTTCGGACAAAAAATTTAAAAGAAATGATGCAGAAAGCTTATTTTTTGGTCTAAAAAACAATTTGTATACTCTTTTTCACAAAACAATTGCACTAGATAGAAAAAAAATATTTTCACTTTTGTACTTTTTGAAAAAGTGGTGAATGTAGTTAAGCCTTAAGCAGTAAATTTGTGGGCATGAAGGATGAAGAGTGAAGGGGGAAGATGACCACGAAGGGAACTGAATTTTCTGAGGGCAGTACAGTTCCATTGCTCAATTTTTCCTCTTTTTGACATTTGTTCCTAGAAAATGTAAAAGTGGAACGTGAGTGAGAGTGAAGATTTTCCTTTTTTTGACGTTTGTTCCTAGAAAATGTAAATTGGGACGTGATTGGGGCACAACACTGTGTAGCCACGGCTTTTGGGAATATTTATTTACTGGGCCCTATTTCATAGATGATACACATCACATACATTAGGGCCTGGCTACACAGTGTTGTGCCCAATCACGTTCCAATTCACATTTTCTAGGAACAAACGTCAAAAAGAGGAAAATCCTCACCCCTCTTGCCTACAACCTGACTGGTTAGGCGATTGAAAAATCACCGTGTAGCCCGGCACTTACATACATCATACATTAAAATTGTTTTCATATAAAATTGTTTTCCATACAAAATTTCGTTAACGAAATCTTGAACGAAAAATTTCGTTTATTGCTTTTCGTTTTTCGGTACGCAGCTCTAGCGAAAAATTGGAGAGTTTTCACTCATTTGTCACTTACCTTTGTATATAAATTTTGGAATTGATATACAAAGCACTTACTTTTTACTGTCCTGTGCATTTTTCTTGACTCCAAGAGCAGTGTTGATGGTTTTTTCACTTCTAATTCATTTATTTCTTGCTTTTAAAATTATTTTTTGTTGATTTTTCTTGATTTTAAATTAATTTTGAATTTTTTATTTTGACTTAAATGACTTTTGTTGTTATTAGGGGTATTCACGATCAGGTGCAACAAAAAGGTATAAAATTGCAAAATTTTGTTTTTCGACTACTACAACTACAACAGACAAATTTTGCATCATTGTATTTTATTCTTGCAATAGGGTTATAGGGTATAGCAAAAGTGTAAGAGTGTAAAAAAAGTTGTAGTCTGTGTATTTGGTTGTTTTATTTTAAGAAAATGTTACACTCGAAAGCTAAATTGTTACTTGGGTTGCACTTTTACAACGATACAAGACCATTTGCATCAAATCGTGAATACCCCTATTGTATTTTTTTTACGGAGTATGAGTATAGTATATTTGTAAAGTTCCTTCATGTTCAGCTTTTCGAGTTGGCATTCACATGAATATTTTTTCCGTTAAGTCTAGTACGCTGCTGAAGCGAAACGAAAAATGTTGAAGTCTCCAAAGTCAACAGCGAACTACATGTTAACAAAAACATACCATCAGAAGTATTTGGGCCTATTCTGCCAAATCTTTTATTCTGCTATGAATTTTCTGTTATGAATAGGTGTGTTTTTTATTACCACCGGTCTTAACTGGACAAAAAAAAACGCAGTCGGGGCTAAGGAATTTACATGTTAAATGCAACAACACTTTAGCCCCTTGGGCTTAGCTGTTAAGCCCGGAGAATTCTTTGGGCTTAACTTTTTCAACAGATTTAAATCTGTGCTACCAACTCAACTTGTTCGTAAATTGTTTAGAATTTGTTTAAAAACATCAAAACTGATGTTTGGAAGGACAATTATTATTTTAAATATTTATTTAATACAGTAGGTGGCCACATGATTATGACCGATGAAAATTTTCACAAATTTTTTACGCTAAAAACTAATTTTGTTTTATTTTTTCTGTACAGTAATTATTACTACTGCTTTCTACTATAACGCTAGAGTGTCACGTACTTCCTAAGTAAGAAAAATTAAAGAATAAACAGGCTTGGTAATTTTCCAGGGATGAATTCCACAAATAACGCTCTTTGGGGTTTTTAGCGAAATGCTGCAGAAAACCTCATACCAACTGGTGGAAAAGCTTAGAGGTGAGTGGATGAATCATTACAAGCACGGAACATAAGCTCATTCAGGTTAAAATAGAGTTCCCAAAAGAATACAGGCAGTTTTGCAACAAAAGGAAAACACACGAAATATTGAAAAATGGTGGTCTCCTCTATCGTCATCAATTTTTTTTTACTTTGTTTCCTTAAACAAAAAATTAGTATTGGCATAATGTACGGTTGTATAAAACATTATGCCAATACTAATTTTTTGTTTAAGGAAACAAAGTCAAAAAAATTGATGACGATAGAGGAGACCACCAGAATACAGGCAGTTTTGCAACAAAAGGAAAACACACGAAATATTGAAAAAATGGTGGTCTCCTCTATCGTCATCAATTTTTTTGACTTTGTTTCCTTAAACAAAAAATTAGTATTGGCATAATGTACGGTTGTATAAAACATTATGCCAATACTAATTTTTTGTTTAAGGAAACAAAGTCAAAAAAATTGATGACGATAGAGGAGACCACCATTTTTTCAATATTTCGTGTGTTTTCCTTTTGTTGCAAAACTGCCTGTATTCTTTTGGAAACTCTATTTTAACCTGAATGAGCTTATGTTCCGTGCTTGTAATGATTCAGCCACTCACCTTTAAGCTTTTCCACCAGTTGGCATGAGGTTTTCTGCAGCATTTCGCTAAAAAACCACAAAGAGCGTTATTTGTGGAATCCATCCCTGGAAAATTACCAAGCCTGTTTATTCTTTAATTTTTCTTACTTAGGAAGTACGTGACACTCTAGCGTTATAGTAGAAAGCAGTAATAATAATTACTGTACAGAAAAAATAAAATAAAATTAGTTTTTAGGGTAAAAAATTTGTGAAAAATTTCATCGGTCATAATCATGTGGCCACCTACTGTAGTTAATTAAACTTTTTTTTCAAAAACACACAAGAAACCCCAAAAGCGAAAAATATAACAACTTTATATTTTGTTTGTGTCAGCTGATTTCGGAACATTTAATATGCAGTGCTGCCAGTTTTTCTCGCTAAGCCCCGAGGCGTTTTTTTGTTCAGTTAAGCCCGGTGGTAATAAAAAACACACCTAATGATAAAAGATCTCAACCATAAAAGATCTTTTATAATTGGTATTCAGGAGTTCGAACTTTTATAAAATTCTGTTATGAAACTTCGAAAAGGAAAATCTGATATAAACAAAGCAAACAGAAGTCAAATCTTTTATCATCTGTCATTCCCAAAGACAAAAAAAAAACAAATCAAAATGTGGAAATTAAAATGAATTGCATTTTCTCGAAATTTACAGAGCAAAATAGTGTTTCTTTCTATAAAAGCCCCGTTCCATTGGAGGTGGTAGTTTACTAATGAGTAGATCTAGTACAACAATTAACACATGACCTTTTGTATTCTGAAGGATTCTGAAAGGGTACAAAACTTAAATAATATGGAAAAATTACCTAATAAAAAAGACGGATTTCTTAAGAAAAAAAATTTATCTCGGTTATTTGTGGAATATTCTCAACAATGTTATACCATTTTGAAAAGAGAATTGAACACACCAACTTTTTAGGTAACTTGCCGAAACATCGTAGTGCATTTTTTCTACACTAGGGTCCATTGAATTAGAGTCATGTAAAATTTGTTAGTATTTAGTTGGACAAAAAAGTATTATTTGCTTTAAAACTGATGCAGCTGATTTAAATATTTTGAATGCATTTGGTAGCAGGGTTGTTAAAAAAAAATGAGAAAAATTATGATTTAAAGCCACAGCACATAAAAACCCATCACAGGGTGACCATTTTTTCGACTTTTTTTCAAATGCCCATAACTCACAAACTATATGGCTGCGATTTTTTTATAATTTTTCTGATAACTGTCACCACCTACCCTATCTACCGTTTTCGTTTCGACGTTAACTTTTGGGACACCCTGTATAGTCATATACCTGGATCGAAATTTCAATTCAGATTCAATTCGATCTTTAAATCATTCATACAAACGGGGTATATAAGGCGATTTGAATCCAAGTTGAATCCGGGTTACACGCTCAGATCCAAATCGGGGAGCTGAATCAAATAGAAAACATGCATATATACCTATTTCCAAACTTATTGTATATACATTATCATGTTATTTTTTTTCTTTTGCCCTTTTGTGTTTTTTCTATTTTACTGTCAATAAACTTAAAAGAAAACTGTGTTTTCGATTCTATTTCAATTCGATTCCTCGATATGGTATTATCATAGAACTAGATGAAATTCGATCTTTAACTTGGACTTAAACCGGGCTACATTTAAGATTTAGTTTTGATTTTGATTTTTTTGTTTTCATGAATACCTCTATCCGACTCGGCGAATTGAAAACTCGAGATATAATTTATGGTGGAAATTGTGTGTGATTGTCTTCTTATTTGCAAATTCACTGTATGTATGTATTATGATATCTAGTTTTACTTGCGCTTTGTTTTTGATTAGATTTTTCTATTTTACTGTAAATATATTTAAAAGAAAAATTGTGTTTTCGGTTCTATTTCAATTCGATTCATCGATCTGGTATTATCATAGAACTAGATTGAAATTCGATCTTTAAATCGGACTTAAACCGACATTTGAAAATTTTACATCCAGATGTATTTTTTAAACTAGTGAATAATATGGCCGTTATACTACTTTCAAAAATAATGGCTTTAAGCCTTGTACGCAGCTGAAGCGAAACGAAATTTTATATACAAAATTTCGTTAACGAAATCTTGAACGAAATTGAATTTGTTTTGTATTTGCTTTAAAACTTATTTTCTGTTTTTTTTTTTAATAAATATTCCCAAAGAAAAGCATCGGCGAAATTTGATTGCTTGCAACATTTCTCATAAAACACCCTGTATTGTAAACACAAATCCATAATTTTTTAACGAAATCCGTTCTCAGCTGTTCGCCATCTTAAAAAATTTCCATTTCATTCCTTCGGCAACTTCTTTCTGTTGCAAAATTCAACAATTTTTTTCTCACTCTACCACACGCAATTTTGCACCAAAAAACACAGTCCTAAACGAAACAGCAAAGGTGTTCTGAGACAGTGCCATTTCAACATTCCAAGTATTTCATTTTTGGAAAAAAAAAGAGTTGAATTTTCACTTCGATTCGAATGTCAAATAAATCCGGAGAACGTCAAAAAAAACCATCTTTATTTTTCCTCTGCTTTTTTTACTAGTTCGTAGTTGTGTCTCCATGCATTTTTTTTGTGTGAAAAAAAAAATGCAAAATTTCCTCAAAACATTTTTTTGCACAAAAATGTATTCGCCTTCTTGTTAACAGTTAATTGTGCAATTCTCGAAGAAAATAATAAATATTTAGAATATCATTTAAACCATGAAAACCTCAAATAGCAATTCCACACCAAAAGTGATTTCAATAATTTAAGATAAAAAAAAAGAAAACAAAAAGAGCAAAAAACTCGCGTTGCAAACTTAACAAAGAATCAAGAAAATGTGAAATTTCTTTAGAAAAAAAAAATATATTTGTACATCAAATAAAGTCTGTGGAGTATTTTTTTCAAGTTGTTTCATTTGGTTCTTAATTAAATATTTATTCGAAATCTATTGAAATAGAAATCTAAAGTCAATTTTCAGTTCCTCAGTTTTTTTTTTTTTGTGTCACCGTTTTCTGTTTCTGTGCATGTTTTCTGAATTAAAATTCGTTGAATAAGCAGATTCAATCAAGATTATCTAAAAAGTGCGAATAATTTGAAGAAACTAAAAACAGCAGCAGCAAATAAAAGCAACATTCAAGGTGAGTGGTGTGTTACTCATTAATTGGGCGAATGAGCATTTAATTAAGATAGCTATACATCGCATAGGCGTAGCGACTGAATTTTATTCAAACCATTTAAACAGATCATAATCCACAGAAGGGGTATATATGTACATACAAACATTCCTGGTATGAAAATTGCATCAAAATATGAATTTTAATTTAATTTTATCTATGTAATCAAAGTTTATATTTTATATCCATGTTTTATAATTTAAACAAGAGAATGACTAATAACTAGGTAATTAATTAATTATTTACTGCCTAGACTCAGGAAGGCAATGATTGTCAGAAGCTGGAAACCATAAGTTTGTTAAAACAAGTTTTTTTGTTTTTAATACTTACCAAACTTTTAATACTTACCTGTTCAGATTAGCTAAAGGTCTCTGTTAAATTAAGTTGAATTGTATTCATGTTGTTTCAGAAATTTTAAATATTTAACAAAAAATAATATTAAAATTGTTGTTAATATTGAAGTTCAACATAAAATCCATTGGTTCTTGCAAGTTGTAAACAAGCTGACGAGATGTAAATTAAGATGTAAAAATTACAAAAGCTTTTGTTGGGTAAAGATTTATGTAACTTGTGAAAAGGACAACTTCACATAGATTTTCGCTTATCATTTGCAAAGAATAACTGATTCACTTTCGGATTTTCGTCAACCAGAAAGTCAAGGGCTGTGATAAAGAGCAAAGGAGTCAAGACACTTTCTTGGTCTACACCGAATTGATTGGGAACTCTTCAGTCACTCCCGTTGGCATCTTTGTTTTTACTTGCCGTGATCATCCGTGCGTTAATTTCCAGAAGCTCTCGCTGTCTCAGGGATACCCATATCAGATCTCGTGGTTGTCTATCGAATGCCTTTTCGAAATCAACTAGCTAAACATGCCAGTGTTTGTACCACACGATCTTAAAGAAGGCTGTAACGACTGCAAAATAGATTGGACAAAATGTTTTGTTTGTTGTAGCGATGGTGCCAAAGCTTTAACCAACAAATTGAACTAATTGCATAATTGAAACTCATAATGCCAAACTTTTTATGAACACATTGCTTCCTTCATAGACAAGTTCTTGCATCGAAAGTAATGCCTCCATTATTGAGAGAAGTGAACTTTATAAAAGGCAAGGCCTTATTTAAAATTGTAGGCTATGAAATGGGTTCACTCCACAATAATCTTTTTTAACCACACATGAGAGGTCAGTTTGCTGTCAAAGGGAAAAGGAAATGGTAACGGAGTTATGAATACTAGAGTTATGCGCGACAGAGTTACGCGCATCAAAGTTACGAAAAACCGAAGTTACGAAAAACCGAAGTTATGAAAGACCGAAGTTACGAAAAACCGAAGTTACGAAAAACCAAAGTTACGAACACCAAAGCTGTGAAACGATGTTCTTTGGTTGGTAACCATTGAGATGAACGATATACTGGAGGAACGTACCAAAAAGCTAGAGCGTATAGGTTGAGTCAAGTCAAGAAAAAATTGTATTGGACGGGGTGTCTATAATTCCCCTCCGTTTAAATAATGACTTAATTTGGAAAAAAAATTATTAAAATATCAAAATATCGTACTGTACTTTTTTGTAAGGCAAACGACTTGTTGTTGTATATTGTTTTTAAATAAATCAGTTTAATGGAACAGTTTTTGAAAAATTAATTTTCAAAAAAAAATATATGGCTTTTTTGTAAAAAAAGTAGTTTTTTTTTTTTTTATTTATCGAAAACGACAAGACGTTTTTGGATCCAGTTTTCAATTTTAGTTTAAAAACAAATAAGAACATTAAATTATGTAATTTAAATTAGCACTTAATTACATAAAATTTTGAAAGAAATAAGTTCAAAATTTATTTTTTCACTTTTTTTTTCAAAATTTTGATTTTGAAAACTAATTTTTTTTTTAAACTAGTCAATTAAACAGCTATATTTAAAAACAAATTAAAAGATACGAAAAGTACTTTACTTTTGGTGTAACCGTTGATTTTAAATAATTTTTTTCCAAATTAAGTAATTTTTTTGGAAAATCCCCCCTCCCGGCTAAACGGAGGGGCATAGACACCCCGTCCCATACAATTTATTTCTTGCCTTGACTCAACCTATACGCACTAGCTTTTTGGTACGTTCCTCCAGTATATCGTTATTCGCAATGGTTGCCAACCCAAGAACAACGTTTCATAGCTTTGGTGTTCGTAACTTTGGTTTTTCGTAACTTCGGTTTTCCAAATTAAGTCATTTTTTTTGGAAAATCCCCCCTCCCGGCTAAACGGAGGGGAATAGACACCCCCGTCCCATACAATTTTTTTCTTGCCTTGACTCAACTTATACGCTCTAGCTTTTTGGTACGTTCCTCCAGTATATCGTTCATCTCAATGGTTGCCAACCAAAGAACATCGTTTCACAGCTTTGGTGTTCGTAACTTTGGTTTTTCGTAACTTCGGTTTTTCGTAACTTCGGTCTTTCATAACTTCGGTTTTTCGTAACTTCCGTTTTTCCTAACTTTGACGCGCGTAACTGCATCGCGCAAAAATCTGGTATTCATAACTTGGTCGGTTTCCCAGGGAAAAGTATTGACACAAGTTTAAAATTAATATCTGAATCATTGGTGTTTTTACAAGATAAAAAATCTGAAAATTCGAACAATTTTCTGACCCTCCGTGGCTTCTAAAATAATCATTTCTCGCTGTTCTTTTTGACAACTTAAACATCCTAAATACGAGCCTCCAAGGAAGAAAAGAATACATTATAACTGCAAAATACAATATCAGAGGATTTTTTCGAAAACTTTGGTTATGGCCCAATCCTCTACAATCAAACAAATTTGATTCTTTTTCCTGCGTTCAAAAGCTTCTTGAAGAAAATTCATCGGAAGAATCAATATTTGTTAACTCATTTATTCCTATGGTACAGAGTTTATTAAATTAAAAGATAGAACTACTGAGTTACTTTCCAGAAATGGATTCTGAAAGTAAAAATGGAACTTAGATGGATTTCTTTTTTTAATAATTCGGTTGAACTTGATCACTACCGTTTTTAAAACTGAAAATAAACCATATTGATTTAGCTGCAATTAGCATGCTAAAAATGGGTTTAATTTAAAATACAATTTCTAGATTGAGAGAAGAGGAGAGTTTTCTGAGCTCGCAAACAAAGCTTTGCGGTTGTTAGTACCTAACTTTGGACATACTATGAAGAGAAAAAGACTTAACTTCGAAAACGATTTAATCGTTAAAGTATACAAGATCAATCCAAGATTTTAATATTTATTAAAAAAACATACAAACACATTTCGCATTGAGAATTTGTCTGTTTTTTTGTTTTTATTTAGGATTATTTATTTTTTTTTTATCATTATTTGGCTTGCAGCCGCGACACCCTAGGGGGTCACGACACACACTTTGAAAAACACTGCTTTAAGGAATCACGATTTTTTTCAATTATTATTCTTAAAATCTGTATGTCATTCTAAGTTGATAAACTTGAAACAAACCAGCACTTGTCATCAGACAACCGTATTATTTTTAGCTTTCGGGTATCCAAAATCCGTACAACAATCTTCATTGACACTTGTAAAAGAACTGATAAAAACCGAACAATTTATTTGCTAACATATTTCTTAATGAACAAGATTTATTATTGCTCAAATTCTTAAAATTTATATATATTTAGTTAGTTTATAACTAATAAAGATACCTAATAATAATAAAATATGTACTGTCGCAACCTGTGAAGAACTTTGTGGTCATCCTGTACCTAATAGTAGGTCTTGAACATCGTTAATAAACTTTGGTGAACGAATTTCCTGAGCATTCCTTCTTTTTTTAACGCCAATTTTGAAGATATGTATGTACCTAGCTACACCTTTGTTTATGTTGGCATGTCGTATTTTCTAAAAAAACCTGGCTTTCTTTCAACGTTTGTAGTGCAATTCGACGTGGTCTTTTTCCTAAAAGCGGAATTCAGAGTCGTCACTCAAGTAAAATTTTTTCTCTAGGACAAGTCTGAGATGAATTTTCTGAGTGTTTACACCAGTATTTACTTCAAAAATTTCCTCAGTTGGAATTCATATGCTAAAAAAGAGAAACCCTTAGGTTTTCTCAACGTAACGACTAGCTGAAGTGGGTCAAACGCAAGAGCAAATCCTCTTAAAATAGTATCTGGACGTATCGATGTAAGTAATGTCATAGAGCAAAGTCTCATCTCTAGAACGTAGAACGCGTATTGTAAAGAGAAACAGGTAGATACAGCTCTACTAAATACCTACCTTGTCAAGGTGCGAATGCTAAAAAAGCGGGATATTCAATGCAAAATTGGGGTTTATTCCTAAAAATGGTCAGAAGAAGCCTTTTCCCTGATAAAGTTTCGGTTCCCTATAGATTATCGAAATCTAGCATCATTGAGCATTGTTAGTTAAAAGATTGGGGACCGTCAAACCAATTACATACGTGCTGTTGTCATTTGTGTTCTTTCTGTTGTTTGTTCTTTTTCTGCTCTGTTTTTCTATGTTGTATTAATTAATATTAATATCTCATTTGTCAGTCCTGCAGTGTTTTTATTCCATTAGATTAATCTTTGGAGTGGATTAGATGTAAATGAAAAGGTAATCAGAAGAGGTACGCCACAAGACTTCACTTTTTTTATAAATTATTATAAGGATTCTCAAACAAATAAAGATCTAAACAAAAATGACCTTGCGAGGTTAAAGATGCTCAAAAATAAGTATCAGATAAAGTAGCTGGTGCATTAAACTTTTTAGATTTTCTATTGAGTTTTGTTTAAGTAGGAAAATTGTCCAATTAACCATAAGTTGATATCAAATGTCATTCAAATTGAATTTCCTAACTTAACACTATTTTCCTATTGTGTTATCCAACAAAACCAAACTTTTTTTTGCGGTTTTATATATTTTTTTTTTATTTAATTGTGAATTAAATACACCGTCATCAATAACCTCACACATCTATTTCCAAGATATTATTCTTAACTTATATTCTGATCCAGAAAAAGCTAATCAACAAATCTATCTTATGATTGTGTTTGTTTTATTTATTTTCTTTGTATTTGATTTCTTTGTTCTTGGTCTCTCGAAAGTTATATTATCTTTCCTGTTACACCTTTGTAGCATTCGTTAAAGTTCAGTCTAAACAAAAACAATTAGTTAAATAAATTAATTTCTTATACGTAAGTTGAATAGCTTTAATATAAATAAATTATTCTTGATATGTAGAACATATAGATATACTCGTACCTTCTCTGTATTATGACTTTATCTATGAAGATACTATGTTAAGCTATTATCAGTTGTTTATTATTTGTTTATACATTAAAATTAAAATCTAAGTGCTTCTATCAGTTTTAGTGCAAATTCTTTATTTTGACAAATTAAACGGCAGAAAATTTCATTGTGTCCTTTGTATAGAATTGTTCAGATTTTGCGGACTTTTCTGATGATGAAAATTTTAAGCGTTCTGTTAATTGAAGCAGTACTTTACTATCGCAATGTTGTGTCCTGATTTGTGTGAATCGCATATAACTTTTTAATTCTTTAAAAGAATATCATATCTGTTAAAAAGTTTTTAAAACATTTTTGATACCTTGACTTAAGACTAAAAGTAAAGGTATTTTTCTCCACAATATATAGCGTATTATGCTTTAATTTTCTCGGTACCTGGGAAGGAATCAACTAATTTGATTTGTGATAGTTGACAGCCACATTGCACTGTTTTGTGGGTTGTAGAGCATACAAAAATTTCACAATCAATTATCACAAATCACTTAATCTGATTCGGTCCCTGCTATTTTTTAATCTATAAATACCAAGATCTTAAGTTCTAGTTAAAGTGTAGTGAAATAAACATCAAATTTATAAAAACAAAATTGCAAAGACCCGCCATAATGTTTATGCGTTGAAGAGGAATTTTCAACAATATGAGAATAACCTCAATACAAAAACATGACGAATCATTTATTTGTCGCGACAGTCACTGCGTTTCAATTAAGATTGTGGTCAATTTTGTGCCATAAAACATGTGACATAAAGGAATAATTTATTATTCGAAACATTTGGTAATGTTTAATGAAGAATATATTATTCAACTTTTGCTAATTATCAACTTGACTACTTATCTATCATAATATTTATCACGTGTATGATTTAAATGTTATTAAAAATCAGTTAAGTAAATGATTCTTGATATCAGCAAGGTGTGTGTTCTTTAATTTTTAACGTATATTAATATTCTTATCAGGGCTGTGCAAACTTTTATTTAAAAACAAAAAAAAATAATTTTACACGGTATAAAAATTTTAAATTTTAGTTGAATTATAGGATATAGCTACGGTGACCATGAAGCCAAACCCGGGACGGATACAAAATTCATTGGATCGTTTTTAAAATATTGATTTCCAAAAAATTTCAATTTTTTTAAAGAGTTTTCATAATTTTTCCTTATTTTGATATCAAAAACGATTTTTTGGGAGCTTTTTTGTTGAAATCATTTAAGTCGTTTACGAAATCAAGATAATGTTTTATAATAATGTCTGTTAATAACTTTAAAAAAAATATTTTTTTAATCAAAATCGGGATGGCTGCTTTTTAACATTTTAATTTAATTTTAAATGATTTTGAAATTGTATGATCTTTAACACCACTATTAACATGTTCTTGAAAGTCTTGAAGCTATTCTGGGTTATTTACTCTTCCATATGTTGTTCTTTATTCAAATACATTTTTCCTGGTGTAGCAACCAGACAAACAGAAGCTGGAACTAAATAATTGACAAACATTAAAAAAAAAACTATAGCCTAGAAATTCTTATCTGTGCTAGAATATATGGAAAGTTTTCAATCGTTTGTCACCTCCATTTAATTGTCCAGGCAATTTTTCTTGCAGCAAAAGTTTTTTGACTTTGGAGACTTAGAAAAATTTTCGTTTTGCCTCAGCAGTGTACTAGGCTTAATGCTTTATCCGAAAAATTAGAAAAATTTTAATTTTCAACCACTGTTTTCTTGTTTTCTGTACAAAGTATTTAAAATATTGAATACAATAATCAGAGAATGTGCAAATACGGGACAATCACGGGACAGATTACAAAATACGGGACACTTATAGGTCCCGGGTTTCTTAAATAAAAACCCGGGATAAGCTGTAGAAATACGGGACAGTCCTGGGCAAACCGGGAAGGATGGTCACCGTAGATAGTATTTGTAATATTCCAAACGAATTTTAAATTCAACCAGATTTGAGAGTTGAGCAAAATTCGAATGACTAATAAAAAACTTTTTTATTCATTATTTACGAATAAATGATAAATTCATTTATTCGCATAATAAATTAAAATAAAGGAAGAAATATGCGAAATGTACTTTATTTAAATAATAGTACAGGAAAGATAGTAAAAAAACAGGCATATTGTGGAACGAAATATAGGACGGCTGAATTTTTCAAATCTGAAAGAGGGGTATTAGAAAAGCTTAAGTCCTGGTTTTCGGGACGCCACCCCCCTGGCGAAATCCGCCATTTTGGAAAACGCGAATCGCTCTATATCTCCAAAACTATTTGTCCTAGAGAAATGGTTTTTAGACCAAAGTTCTTGAAAATTTAATTATCTTTTTCTTTGTGATACATTATTTTTCTGAGCAGGCAATAATTTTGAGGTTATGTTGTTTTAATTTTTTTTTTTTGGTTTTATTTTATGTTTTTATCATTCCCGATAATAGTAACATAATTTTTTAAACAGTACAAGTTGTAGACCATCAAATTTCCAATAATTTGGCATATTTTTGAAAGTCATGCGATGTAGGAGTCGAAAGTTATTGATCTGAAAACTATAGTCTAAGTACAGGAAAGTTAGTAAAAAAAACAGGCATTTTGTGGAACGAAATATAGGGAGGCTGACTTTTTCAAATATGAAAGAAAGGTATTAGAAAAGCTTAAGTTCTGGTTCTCGGGACGCCAACCACGTGGCTAAATCCGCCATTTTGAAAAACGTGAATTGGTCTATATATACTAAACTATTGGCTTGACCGAATAAGTTACTTAACCAAAGTTGTATGTAATATAAATATCTTTTCTTGTGCATTTATTGTTTTTCTGCGAGGACAACACTTTTAAGGTTATGTTGTTTTATTTTTTCGGTTTTTAAAATTTTTCCCAGTCTTTATGATAGAAACATAATTTTTTCACATGATTAAAGTTGAAGAACATCAAATTTATATAACTTTTCAAACCAAAGATACGGAATTTTAAGAGCAATCCCTTTCAATATTTTTACAAAATATATACTAATATGTTTTTGCATATGGTATGAAAAAAAAGGCTAAATCGTTATTAAGGTGGGTTATGGTAAAACTTAGAATATTGTGCTACACATATTTTGTTTTAAGTCAAACATCCAACTTTTATGATGCTAAAAAATTATGTTTCCATCATAGGGACTGAGAAAAATTAAAAAAATCGAAAAAATAAAAAATAAAACAACATAACCTCAAAAGTGTTGTCCTCGCTGAAAGACAGTGCATGTACAAGAAAAGATATTTATATTACCTACAACTTTGGTTGAGTAACTTATTCGGTCAAGTCAATAATGTAGCAGATATAGACCAATTCACGTTTTTCAAAATGGCGGATTTAGCAACGTGGTTGGCGTCCCGAGAACCAGAACTTAAGCTTTTCTAATACCTTTCTTTCATATTTGAAAAAGTCAGCCTCCCTATATTTCGTTCCACAAAATGCCTGTTTTTTTTACTAACTTTCCTGTACTTAGACTATAGTTTTCAGATCAATAACTTTCGACTCCTACATCGCATGACTTTCAAATATATGCCAAATTATTGGAAATTTGATGGTCTACAACTTGTACTGTTTAAAAAATTATGTTACTATTATCGGGAATGATAAAAACATAAAATAAAACCGAAAAAAAATTTAAAACAACATAACCTCAAAACTATTGCCCGCTCAGAAAAATAGTGTATCACAAAGAAAAAGATAATTAAATTTCCAAGCACTTTGGTCTGATAACCATTTCTCTAGGACAAACATTTTGGGAGATATAGAGCGATTCGCGTTTTCCAAAATGGCGGATTTCGCCAGGGGGGTGGCGTCCCGAAAACCAGGACTTAAGCTTTTCTAATACCCCTCTTTCAGGTTTGAAAAATTCAGCCGTCCTATATTTCGTTCCACGAAAAAGTCTATCTTTCCTGTACTATAAGAAGATATTGACAACAGTCTTAATACTTATTTGTTTTCATAACAGCTCATTGTTCAAACATATTGCCAAAAAGTTTATTTGAAATTGGCTGGTTTATCATAGTGTCGTAGGAAAAAACTCCATTTACTGATGCAGAATTATACCTTGGAAGTACCAAGATCCTCAGAATGAATGCTTATGCAAAGTAAATAGTGTTCGGGAGCACACTACAGACTTTCTATCGGCCGATAGTAAAGTCGGCTTGGGTTGTTTGTGCGCACATTGAGCCGACTAAATAGTCGGGTTAAAAGTGATTGCGCACACAAGACCGATAGTTGCCTGACTTTTCTCATACGATTTGCTACGAAATAATGAATTATAAAGAAAACAGTCACATTGTGGCACTTTTTTTTATAAGAAATATGAACAACGTTTTAAATTAAGAACCTTTCTCATGGAAATAAAGCATTTGTTTGACGCTTGCGTCTCAACATATCCTAAATGACTGAACGGATTTGCTTGAAATTTCGCACCATTAGTAGGTCTGTTTAATGAATCTGATCCGTTCAGAAAAGAACATACAAAATCCAAAAAGTACAGGTTTGTGTGTTTCATGAAGGAAAACCTTGCAATAAACTGTTCTACAAACTGTCATTTTGTGTTCCATGAAGTTGTCCAGCACAGTTTAGTTCAAGTTGTTCTGCTCCTTCTTTTGAGGTAGAGCAAATAAGTGAGAAGTGTCAAGCAGCAGCTGATTAGTTTTATTATGAAAAAAATAAAATAAAATGAATTCAAAATGATGGAAATTTCTTTTGAATCTTCTTAATATGAAGAAAAAGGTGTGTTTTTTTGTTTATCTGTATAGATTTTGTGCAAAAAAACGACATCGAGATATTTGAAATCAAAACAATTTACGTGTTAAAAACAACAAAAACTTTATCTGTATAGATTTTTGAAAAATCCACATAATTATCCAGATTTTACTTTCTCTCGATAAAAACAGTAGTGCCAAGGTAGTTTAAATGGAGAAAATGGGGTTTGAAAAAAGATCTCATAGAAAAAAATATTAAAAAATTTGAAGAGGTTTGTGTATTTTCATACTAACAGGCAGCTGCTTGTGTAATCAATTTATATTGAGGAATTTGAATGAACAACAACAACTTGTGTGTGTTACCACCAAGTTCATAGGCTGGAGTCTACAGTCCACAGTTGGTAGAGCAGTGGACTGTAGACTCCAGCCTATGAACTTGGTGGTAACACACACAAGTTGTTGTTGTTCATTCAAATTGATTAAAAAATTTGTTTGACATGGTTGTATTGAAATGTTAATATTTCGAGATAAAAGTCTTTTCAGATAAAAGTCTCAAATGGATCCTGATAAAAAAAAAATTACCAAAGTTTTTTCGAAAAATTAGAAATAATTTTTCACACGCACACGTGTGCGAATTTGGCAGGACAAAAATGAAAAGTGGTCACAGAAAAGTGGGCTTATAAGGGTGAAAATAAATTTTTATGGAATTGTGAATACAGTATTCGAATTCCTCGGAAAATTCTACATCAATTTCATATATGATTCTCCATAAAATAGTGAGACCGAAAAAAGTTCTAGCGCCATAAAAAAGTATACACCAAATTCGCAAAAAAGAGGTGTGGGTGGGTTAAGAAATCGAAAAAAAAAAAAATCAATCACATTCAAACGCTTATAACACAAGAAAGGCGCAACCAATGTTAATGGTCATGGTCTTAAAATGTAGCTAAGAATATACAAATGATTTAATCCAACATGGATGCAATGGCCATATGAAAACCATTCATTTTTTGTGAAAAAAAAAATTTGAATTTATCATTTGAATTTATAATGGCCATACCACTAGGGAGTTAAAAAAAAAAAACCTGAGCGCGGTACATTTTTGACAGACAGCTGCCAAAGTTTATGTACAGTGGTGCCAAACATTTGAACGGATTTCAAAAATCCCGATGTCGTTTTTTTGCACAAAATCTATTTACATAGATAAACAAAAAAACACACGTAAAATTCATAGTGTGAATTAAATTAAAATTTAGATTTATTGAGACTTATTTTTGATTACAATTTAGTACTTATGTACATATGTTTGAAATACATTGGTATTAAAAAAAAAAAAAACCGACTTAGAATTGGGATAGTTTTAACATTTCAAAGTGTGAACAAATATTCTAATGAATTATAATTTATTTGAATGAAAAGTCAATAACAACAAAATGTATTTTAATTTTAAGTTTCAAAACTGACAGTCAACTCTATAAAACAGGAAGGTATATTTTTCTGATCTTTTTTTGTGCTATTCTGATCTGTTCTGTTCTAGTTTGTCTTCATTAAACAGACCTGGTGTTTATTACGGAAGTTATGAATTATGATACATTCTTAACAATGCATCCGTAAAAAGTCAAACTGAAGTTTTTTTTTATAATTCAATAACACATTTTTGTCTGCAAATCCATAAGAACGAAAAAAAAATCAGAATATTATGTACATCATAAATTTATATACCTACATAAATATGTGCTTTGCTTATTCTTTATGCCTTTGAAAGAAAAGCTCACAAAAGATTCCACTTCCACATATCAGTTAAATAGCAACAGTGACTTTCGTCATGCAATACAAACTTCATAAATATATGTGCAGCACTTTACTGGAATACTAATTACAAAGATGAGTGTATCTTTTTCTCCATGAGCACCGGCACAGCGCACGATGATTCATTAACGGATCTTACTTTTTGATATTTTGTTTTTGTAGTCGCTGTGCTTATTTAAAGCTAAATTTTCTAAGAAATTTGCCATGAATCAGTGCAAATCAAAGTGCATCAACTGCGAACTAAAAACACAAATATTTCTATTTTATTGCATAAGAAAATTACAGAGAATAACACAATTTTCAACTTCCAATACAACAATGTCTACCACAAAAAAATCTAAAGCCAAGAATCCTTCGGTGGCATTGAACTTTTTCTATAGACACCGAGACGCTGTTGATGTACAACTTGAGGGCAAATAACCTTAATCTAGGTCGCTAACAAACAAGCAACAAAAAGCAGAGGGGGTTGCATATAAAGTGAGCTTCATATTGCGTGGGGTTGAATAAATGAATAAAATACAAGAAATAGATGATTTCCGGCCTGTATACGTGTTCGACTCAGTGTTCTCTTAAAAAAAAAATATATTTATATTTTGGCAAGAGTTTCAATAAACGTGATGCTTATGCTTCCAATGCCAAAAGAGCATAAAGCTAAAGCATTAAAATATAGGTCATTCTTTTGCGAAAAATAGGAAGTCTTATACTCATGGCAAGGACTCTGCAATAAATGTACTAACGTGTTTTCATTAAGTGTTTTTTTTTCTCGGTCTTTTCTGATAAAACTTTTCTCGTTTATAAAAATGCCTTCTATGTTATGTTAAAAATGTGAAAGAAGACTTCCTCTCCGTTTTTGAATAAGATAAGTTTTCTGCGAGTGTCACAAGTTTTTGCCTGTGTAGTGGCGCATTAGAAATGAGTTTTTTTCTTTTTTTGTTGTTGTAAACAAAATTCTATGGTATTAAGTACCCGTTTATCTTTGTCTTTTGTTGAGGTTTCCCCCCAATTTCAGCGGACAAAAAGGAGAGAATATAAAGGGTATGGTCGGATGAAGACATAACTTTTTTTCACACGCTTTTAAATAGTTCATAAAGGATTAGATTTTTCTTCGAAACGTAACTTTAAGATGGCAATATGAGTAGTTGTTGGTAGGTTTAAAAGACATTTTGGTCAAATTTAAATTGAAGTTTCTATCAAATAAAATACATATCGTCGGCGTAAAGCAAAATTGTTCTAAATCCACTTTTTACCGAAAATTAGTTAATGATGCAGTTTTACTAATTTGAAAACCGTTTTTGTTAAAAAAATTTCATTCCACAGATAATATAATTTAATTGGACATAGAACAATAAATACAGGGAAGTAGCCTTTTGAAAATGACCCCGAGTATTCTTGATTGTTCTAAGTCCCATCATAGTTTATTCTAAGTCCACTTTTTATTTAAGGATAAAACGTACTTGTATAGGAATTGTTCTATCTCCAATTTTGGATTTTTAGTTTTAAAAAATATTTAAAAATAGTATGCACCTACTAATGAGGAAAAAACGTACTTGTATAGGAATTGTTCTATCTCCAATTTTGGGTTTTTAGTTTTAAAAAATATTTAAAAATAGTATGCACCTACTAATGAGGTAAACTTGTATATTTTATTCAAGAGATTTGTTTTTTTCAAAAACATAACTTGACTTGAATGGCATACGAGCAGAAAATTGTCGCTTTTTGAAACTAAAAATTTTACTTTTTGTGACTTAGAACAATTTTGCTTTACGGCGACGATATGTTTCTAGTGCAGTAAATCTAGGATTTCAAATTGAAAAAATTGGGCAAAGCTGAGACCTCGAACTCCTTGCACAACCCTAGTTATAGGCTGAATCCCTCAGTAACGCCCCTGAAAAGCTGTTTTACAATATTCTAATGAACTTCTGAGACCTTTCTCGTCCACTTAATGTTAAACTGTTATACGAAATATCTTTTATAAATTGACATGTCTCCAGTCAAAGTTATTCATCTTAAACATTTAAACAAAAACATAAGCGCTGGCGCCAGAATATAACATTACAGATTCAAACGATCTTATTTAAAGCGCTGATTAATTTGAAATGGTTTGAAAACATCTTTGTTCCACTTTTTGATGCAAAAAGTCAACACAAAAAACTCTGATTGTACAATTTATTCTCTAGTTCACATACAACAAAAAACAAAACAATGTGGCTATGGCGATGTCACAAACGCGTCGAGGTCCATAGTCTGACAGAAGACTATTTAAAAGTTTCAGTATGCAGCAGCAACAAAGCTTCTGAATGACTAATTCATCAGATTTAATTTATGGACTTTTTATTTGTTATTCTATCTACAATTCCTCCCTTCATGCTCAAGGTTCTCGTAGCGGCCTGTGCCTGTGTATCAAATTAAAATCAAATTAAGATTCTATACGGTTGATTAGTATCAGCAACAAAGAGAAGACAACGAGCGTATTGACAGCATTAGCTTAGTTAGTGAGCTGAAGGCAATTCAAATAATTCAATCATTCTATTCATAAACATACAGTCCTGCTACAAACATTTCGACTTCCGACTTTTTTTTTTAAATTTCTACAACTGAAATTTAATAAAAATACAAATGAAACAAATTAAATTTTAATAATTTATTCTATATTGTATTTTTATTAATTAAACAATTTTAACATAAACATAATTAAAGATAGAAAAATAATTCAATTCTTGTTTACATTCATTTTTATTTACATTCACATAAAAAGTTGTCAGTGTTCTTTAAACTTTAGAACCTTGAAAATACAAACACCTTTTTTTATTATTATTGATTACAATTTTTATTTGATGTTCACTTGAAAGTGGTTGGACAGCGAGTGCCCATTATGCCGATCATTTAAAGGTACTTTGCCAAAAATGACAAGTCAGCATAATGAACACTCAGCGCGTGAGACTAAACATTGAACTTTTATTAAATGATCTTATTTCGTCTGGTCTCACGCAGAAGTAGGAGTTGGGTGGAAATATGATATGGTAGGAAAGGTAAAAATGGGTGATAGAATACAAAAAAATACATAATTATACTTAAAAAGAACACTCAGTGGGAACTGGTAAGAAATCATTTCCCATCGTGTCAGCAACAATGCAATGTGATAATACTATTGGTCATATGGTTACTTAAAATGATACTAAAAAATGTTTACTTAACAGTCAGCTTTGTGAGTTGCACAAAATGTAAAATGCAAAATATTAAAAACGCGTTATACGTAGCAATTAATTTCGTTACTTAGTCGTAGAACACTTTCAAGCCGAGATAAAACAAAATTATATTCCTCGGATATTGCAATATCCAACGTCAACTGTTTAAATATAAGTACGCAGTTTTGCAGCCATACGCGTGTTAATGTCGATTTCAAAGGTCTGACAACTCTAATTTTGTGCTTTATACGGTTTTTGGGGGGTTAAATAACGTAAGTTTTCCAGTTAATGTGAATGGGCTAAATTTATACTATTTGAAATTATAAATATACAAGCTGATGCTCTATTATTTTTCCTAAATCTGAACACCCCAATCTTGAGGATGTAACCAATAGAACTATACAGGGTGTCCCAAAAGTAATGGATCAAACGAAGTATGCTGATAGGCCAACTTTAGGGCTCTCAGAATTTGGTAACTTTTTCATCCCAAATCCTTACGGTTTTTGATTTAATGCAGTTTTTGTGAAATTTCGATAAATCCCGACTTTGCAACAGTATTTTGCTTCCTCCGCTCATAATTGATTTTTGTTTTTTACAATTCTTTCACTAAAACATTGCCTTATAATAAGAAATAATTAATTAATCAAAATATTTTTTATTTCATTCGCCATTTTGCTGCAAATGAATTAACAGTTCCATGTTTTATGAAAACTCAATTCCTCACTTTTATTTCAGAGCAACACCCTGAACAAATTTTTTATGGTGTGACCCTGGTTTATTATTTTGAAAACTTGCCGTGTTATTGCAGATTTCAAAAATGTATAAAAGTTTCCAAAGATGAAATTAGAACGAAAGATATTACAATTTGAATGCAAAAAAACAGAGGTTTTCAGAGCAAAATAACAAACAAAAATCGAGGCTTTTATTCAAAAAGAAATAAACAAACAACAGTCGAGAAAATTTGTTTATTATTCTGTTATTTTTCTCTGACAGAACCTGTTTTGTTGCTTTTAAATTGTAATATCTTTAGTTCTAACTTCAACTTTGGAAACTTTTATACATTTTTTAAATCTGCAATAACACGGCAAGTTTAAAAGTAATAAACCAGTGTCACACCATACAAATTTTTTTCGGGATGATGCTCTGAAATAAAACTACGAAATTGAGTTTTTATTAAACATGGAACTGTTAATTAATTTGCAGCAAAATGGCGTATGAAATATTTTGAATAATTAATTATTTCTTATTATTAGGTAATGCTTTAGTGAAAGAATTGTAAAAAACAAAAATCAATTATGAGCGGAGGAAGCAAAATACTGTTGCCAAGTCGGGATTTTTCGAAATTTCACAAAAACTGCATTAAATCGAAAACCGTAAGGATTTGGGATGAACAAGTTACCAAATTCTGAGAGCCCTAAAGTTGGCCTATCAGCGTATTTCGTTTGATCCATTACTTATGGTACCCCTGTATATAAGCCGTTTATACGATTATGTTTTAGAAGCTTTTTTTGTTTAGATTTTTGTTTGTTTATTTGAATTGAAAAGCCTGATATGGTTAGTTAAAAAAGCTTATATCGTGAGTTCTATTAACCCCATAGCTGAGATTGAGGTGTCCAGATTTAGGAAAAATATTTATAATTTCAAATAGTATAAATTTAGCCAATTCACATTAACTGAAAAACTTACGTTATTTAACCCCCGAAAAACCGTATAAAGCACAAAATTAGAGTTGTCAGACCTTTGAAATCGACATTAACACGCGTATGGCTGCAAACTCCCAAAATTATCCAAACAAATCAAAAGTTCGTCAGATATATGAAAAAATGTCATTTTGTCCCAACCTTGCGATACAAACCCGCACTTTGACCAACTATAAAATTTTATTTAATCAACTCACGGAATTGTTTTGTATATTATTTCTTAGATAATTTTATTGTTAATAAGTCTTACCTTTGTCATTTTTTGTTAAAATGAATAACAATGGAGCTATTCAATAAAAACGATACCAATCTCTTTTCCAAGATGGCGGCTGTTCCCAACCTCCAATTATCCCAACAAATTGACTTTTCTGATAAGGACAACCACCCGAACACATTTCATGAAAAAAATTTTGTCCCGCGAAAAATGCGATTTCATGCCCATATATTGACTAATTTCCCTGAGATATTATGTGCCCCGAATTTATTTTTACCATTTTATTCAAGAAATAAACATCAAGCGCTGAATTTATAAGGCCTTAAAACATACAACTTGTAGAGGAGTTAACTTGACCCACTATTATTCTGAACGTCTCATATGTTGGTCGAGAATCAACTATGTATTTGTTTCGATTTGATTTGTTTATTTTTTAATTCCTCCCATCTCAATATGGACTCTTGTCTATGGCTTATTACATCATATCATGACTTAAGTGAGCGGTTGGAACGAAAAAAAAAAATCTTAAATTCTCCCCTATCCGTCCCTGTATTTTTTTTTTATTGTTGATTGCGGTACAGTGTACACAAAAGTGACTAATTGACATTGCTCTTGCCCTGTTATTTATTTGCATAGCTGTTAGCTCATAATAGTGTACCATGTGAATTGCACATGCGCATAAAGCTTATACAAACCCCACCTTTCATCATCAATGACATAAAATAAAAAAAAATAAGAAATAGTAACTAGTGATTAATAAAAAAAAAAAGAGGAATAGGTACAATTTTAAGAATTTGTCGTTTTGAGTTAAATTTCCTTTTATCAATTCGGATCCATAGTTGACACAAATTGTCAACAAGAATGACAAATCAATCCCACTACAATTACATACATACGTTCGAAAAACGATTAATTTTCAACAAAAAAAAAAAAATTTAGATTCTTATCTTGAATAAAGTGTGCCCCAGCCTGCACTCAATGTGTGTTTATTTTTTATTTGACTGAACGTTTATGCTTATATAAAATAAAACATTACAGCAAGACCTACCCAATCCGGAAGTTAAGTTTAGACTTTTTATGTTTGGGTTGTCGACTCAATCACGTAGCAAACAATAAAGGAAGTTAACTTTGAAGGAAAGTCTATTTAATTGCTACTGACTATGATTTCATATCACGTTCTGTAAAGTGTGCCTTTGTGATTTTGTTTTCATAAATTTTGTGCACATTTAGTTGTGAGTTTTAGAAATGATCTATTTACATGAAAAGAAAAGAAGTAAAAAAGAGCAAGTTTGAGAAGTCCCTAAGCCGAACATATCCTTTTTCTTCCAATATATTTGGGTGATAACATACAATAAATAAAAAGGATCATATCTTTCAGTTATGGTTGCGGGTCGTCTTGCTCTCTTTGAATTTTTTTTTAAATTCGTTTAATTTTTTTTTTAATTTTTGAAATCTTTAAAAATTGAAGATAAAATCATTTTGCTTAGAACGAAAATAAAATCCAAAAAAATTCAATTTAATTGAAAAAAAAAAATTATACAATTTAATTTTCTAAGGAAGAAGCAAAAATCCAGGGAAATTTTGATTCGCAATAGTTCTTAAAAAAAAGAAAAAAAAAAAACATTAAATTGATCAAACCTCAGTGGACTTACTGACCACTCTAAAGCCGTGACTCACGAATTATTTAAATTCAAACATAAAATTTAATGGCAATTGAGTAAGAATTCCCCTCTCTTAATCAAATTCCATGAAGTGATTATGATGATTTTGTGTGTATTCTTTCAATTTTTGTTTGTTGACGTATAATTTTGTTTACAAAAATTTAAATATTCAGTACCGAATGTAAATTTTACAGGAAAAGAATAACATTTATTTAGTGATTCATTGAGCAACCAAGATATTTACATACAAATATTGAAACATTTATTGATCACTTTTAGTCCAAGGAAGATAAGAAATTTAGTACAGAAAAGCAGAAAAACTAATTCATGAGTTTTAAATATTTTTATATTTTTGGGTCCAAAGTCCTCAAAATTCCCTTTTTGATTTTGTGTTTACTGTTTACTATAGTTAACAGTTCATAGAATAATTCATACCATTTGAAAACGAACCCATTACAAATCTAGTTTTTAAAAATATAGAAGGTTGAGAATCTTCTTTCTTCGGATTCGGAAAAAATAGAACTCAAGATAACAGTTTTACATGAGTAATGTCATGCAAAACTGTTATCTTGAGTGATGATGGAGAAAGCCAAAAAAGTGGCTCCGGCAATTCTGTCTGTCTGTCTGTGTGTACCTCGAGCTACAGCCTAAACTAATCAAGCGATTTTCTTCAAACTTGGTAGTTAAGAGTTTTGGGTGATTCCCTAGAGCCTAGAGGACAAATTAAAAAAAAATTTTTAGGACCAAAACTAACGGTACCTGTCATATAACGAAAATAGAAAAGTTAATTTTTATCGAAAACGGCTCTAACGATTTTGATTAAAATTTGTGTGTGAAGTGTGACACATAAAAGCTTCATTCTAAAAAATAAGAAAAAATATTATTTGTACCGTTATTAACGGTACCTGCCATAGAACGGTTTTTTTATTTAATTTCTCGCAAATGACAAAGATTTCAACCCAAATTGTTATACAGAAACGGTGAAACAATCATTAAATAAAAAATTTTAAAATTTTTCAAAAAACACAATTTTGGATTTTTAAAAAAATATTTCAATTTTTTTTTCGTCATTTTATTTACTATGTACCTATATACAAATAAATAACATAAAAAGTCGTTTTTCAAATCAAAATCAACATCTCAAATAAAATTGAGCTCCAAAACAAGTACCTATGCCATTGCATTTCTGTGTCATGTTGTTTCCTCAGAACTTTCGACTGGGTGAACCGATTTTGATGATTTTTTTTGTACTTGAAAGCTGGTAATGGTAGTGGGGTTCCATTTATTTTTTTTTTAATAAAAAGAAGTATACATACATATATGTATATGTATTAATATGCATTCTAGGAAAAAATATATTCAAAATCGTTTGAGCCGTATTTTTAAACTATTTTTTTATAAATAACTAGCTGACCCGGCGGACTTCGTTCAACCTTTTCTAAATTTCTTGTGCCAAAGTGTTTCTTATGAGACTCCTCCGAAACGGCTAAACCGATTTTTATGAAATGAAAAATCGGCAAACACATATTTTCCATACATTTAAATGGTTAGGTTGGTCCAACCAAAAACATTTTTTTTATTAAAATGATTTTTTTTTGAAATTTTGTGTCTTTGGTTTTATACCGCGTGCCCGCAGCAAATTTTGGGAGTGCAAATATAACCAAAATGTGAGTATGCAGTTTTAAAGCCTTATGCGTATAACGAATTTAAAAGTCTAGCAGCTTTAAATCGCGGTCTGTTATGGTTTTCGGGGGGGTTGAATAACGTGAGTAGGCTAAATTAACACAAATTCACAACCTGAATATGTATTATGACTGATTGTTTGTCATCTCCCCAAAGCCTGAATAATTCAATCTTGAAGATTTTATGTATGTATGTTAATTTATTTTAATCACCTAGATTGGAAAACTCCGAATTAAAGCTGCTAAGCTGCCAAACTTTTGAATTCGTTAATTAAGCCCATAAGGCAGTAAAACTGCATACTCACATTTCTGTTATACCTCCACTCCCAAAATTTGCTCTCGGCTCTTAGACTATATTGTTTTTGCAAAAGCTACCAAGCTGTACAAAATCATGTTGTCTTCAGTCGGGCTATACCCTTCTCCGTTTTCCACAAAATGTGATTTATTTGACATCACAATGATCAAACATTCATATTTTTCGACAGAAAAAAAAAAAAAAAAAACATATAAAAAATGTTTCACAATAATAAAACTCTTTGCTATTAAAAAAACATTGGTTGGTCTTAGAATGTTTAAATTTCAGAGTTACATATATGTATTTTTCAATAGTGAATTATAAAAAATTAAAAAAAAAAATGTTTTCTCAGAAATAAAAAAAAAAGTTTATGGTGGACCAACCTTACCATTTATGTGTATGAAAAAATAGATGTTGGCCGATTCTGAGACCTACCCGATATGTGTACATAATTTCATATAAATCGGTCCAGCCGTTTCGGAGGAGTTTGATAACAAACACTGCGACACGAGATTTTTATATATTAGATTGTTTGAATAAAATACATAAAGTAGTGACCACATTAGTGGAAATTAGTCCAAAGTATTTGTCTGAATTTGTTTATTGGTTAAGAAAAATTTATTAAGTTTTCCAAAATTGATTCGAACAAAAGCTACAGTTATTGTTTCAGATTAAATGGAAATATATTCGCATTAGTATTAAATTAAAGGATTTGTTTTTCTTTGCATAGAGTGGTACCTGTTTGTGGAATAAAAAGAAGAAATATTGTCGAGTTTTACGTAGGAAACATATTGACATATTGCAGACTGTCATGTTGGCGTATGTTAAAAATAATATGGCTTTTTAGATAGATCTTCCAAAAATGATAAAATAATCCAAGGCACATTGTAAACGTTTCAAAGACTTTTCTTAACTCTAATAAAATTTATGTTATGTTTTTCACTGTACAGCATCGGACTTAATATTTCACAGATCGTATAGGCAAGGATTTCAGAAAACATTGGTTGAAATCTGTATATGGTTTTTTGAGTAGGTATTTATCACGTATATGTATATACATTTGCTAACTTTTGGTAGGTAAAATTTTTCTTTAAAAGTGCGATACCACTTTAAAGACTTTACTGTCCTTAAAAATGTGACCACCACTGTATGAACATAAAATTGGTACAGTACATAACGCTTATAAGAAACTCCAAAATTGCACAATATTTGTTTCTTATAACCGAGTGTTTCTTATATTCTTAGAATACATATAAGAAACAAGTTTCTTATACGGATATAAGAAACAAGTTTCTTATACAAATATACCTACCCAGTAGTACCACAAACTTATCCTCGCCTAAATATTCAATCCAATTATATAACTACATAGAATGTAGCTATTTTATATTTTTTTCACAGATTTCTTTTCTATTTTCTCCCGATTTAATTTATTCAAGGATTATGTATCAATTTAGTTTTAAGTGAAATATTAGCTGTGTTCCTTTGGCCTGAAGTATCTACTGCTAAGTAGTTCTGGTTGTATTCAACACCATTTCTTAAATAGAAAAAATGTCTTTGAATGGATTCAGATGCACTAAAAAGTACTTTGCTGAGCCCAAAGGAACACAGCCATTATTTCGCAACATTTTTAGCAAAGGCAAACACAGCAGGGATATAAAAAACACAACAAATAACAAATTGAACACTGAACTGAAATTATCTTCAAATAATGTCAAACTCAAACAGTGTCGCCATGAAAATATTTGGAAAAATCTGCAAAAATGACGAAAAAAAATTTTAAAATTTGGGAGACTCCCATTGAAAAAGTTTTCGAACTGATTTCAACTAAAAAAATTACTTCGAGAGTAATTTTCCTCGCTTGAATTGATAAATTTGTATCATTAGTTTCTTCCCTGGAAGTGTGGCTTGATTGTATTGTTTGGCTTTTTCCAATATAAAATCAAAAATGTACTGGACGTTATGAAAAACTTAAACAGGAAAAACTGTAGGTAGTTTTTGGCAAAATAAATGATGTTTTAGTTCGTCCTTGGCTTTAATTTAATTGACATTTTACTGGAGTTTTTGGAATGTTATCCTTTTTTGTCTTTTAAAGGTTAAGTTTCAGCTGCAGATAAAATCTGCACTGCAGATTTATAGTTCTCAAAAGTCTGGGAATGGGTTAAAAATCTGCAAAATGCAGATAAATCTATTGGCAACACTGCTCAAATGACATTTGCACAGGTTGCTTTAAATTTTTCTTAAGGGTTCATGTTTTTTTAGTTTCGTGATTTTTTTGAAAGTTTCTTAAATCCAACCAACTTTATGTGTGAGCAAGAAAGTTCGTGGTTTGAAAAATGTTTCTTTTATCAGTGTTTTTCTTATAAACGTGTTTCTTATAAACACATAATTCAACATTAAAATATATGGTAAAGTACACGGTGCTTTTGTTCGAGTTTCTTATAAGCGTGTTTCTTATAAGCGATAAATACTGTATGGCATTTTGTAACAATTTATTTTTAACAACTTAAACCAAATTTTCAAAAAAAAATCAATGTCACGTTTTCGAAATTCGTTTTTTAGTACAGTCAAATAATCCGAAAAAAGGGGTCAACCTCGGAATGAATGCTAATGCAATTTTTTTTTTTTTTTTTTGCTCAATACCTTGATTTCGGCATTTTATAACTAACTCAAAATTCTAGAAAAATCGCAATTTTCAAGTTCAAACCGAAAAATGGAGATACATGATACATGATTTCAAGGTATTTTTTAATGTTGATTTCAAAACACCTTAATTCAATGCAATCTGACGTCTCTGACCTCCGATCAAACTGACGACCGATAGAAAGTCTGCAGTATGCAGGGGCTCTAAGAGCAGAAATTTAAAGTATTGGTAGGGTAAAAAAAGATGGAAGTAAAAAGTCGTTTACTTCTCTGTTAAAAAGCAAAGGAAAAAAAGACTTCTTATTGCACTTGAAGACAATTTTCACTAAAAAATGCGGTGCTGTCTTCTAGCGCTTATATTTTAAAATAACCAATATATTGTAAAAAAAATTCCTTGTTTTGCATTCAATGTCATATCTTATCGAAATTCTTCAAGTAATTTTATTTTTGCTCGTTCTAAAATTATACAACAATATGAATAAAGCACTTGTTCATTAAAAATAAAAAAGACTTTATCAACCAATACACAAAGAAAAGGCTTCACAAAATATACTTCAACCTAAGATGACACAATATTGCAGCAGCAGTGTCCAGTTGCTATATACAAGAAGCATGACTCGTCGCACACAAAAGAAATCTACCACACTATGGATGGTCAATCTGTAGTTAATGCCATATGTCACCCAGCTTGTTTACACTCTTAACACGTTTATAGTTTAAAAACCAAAAAAAGAAATCGAAAGTAAAAATGTTGGTATTTTGTATTTTGTTTCTTTCTGACGGCCTTCCGTCTATCAGTTTACGTTACCGCAGTGGCAGAGTTGCCAAAAGTGCGATAAGTCATTATGTACATATTTAAAAGTAAAATGTTACAATTTTGAACTTAAAAGAATTCTAATAGCTTTTTTATTTTCGAAGTTTTCGAAAGGTGGTCGAAAGCTCACACCGGCTACAGGCAAATTTATATCAATTTCATAGATTTGGGTTCAGAAAGCCCAAAAGTCACATTAACCGTGTTTTCGTGGCACTTCGAAGTCCAGTTAGTAAAAAAAAAATTACAAAAAGTACTTTAAAATCATATTGACTTTAAAGCGTTTGCTCTATTTTGAAGAATTTTCTCAAAAGCACGACTTTTGGTCTCTGAGATGCATATTTAATTTTTGATATATAATTATATAAGAATGCTGCATGAGGTTCGAGCCTCATCACTAACAAAACAAAAATTTAAACCCACATCTTTTGAAAATTTCGCGATTTTAAAACAAAACACATATTTTGTATGTATACTGAATCCAACCCAATAATTTCATTGTAATATGTTTGTGATGGCAACCCTTACTCATATTGATAGCCCATCATCAGCGCATTGTGTTCATCTTCCATCGACGTTACTAACTTGCTGTTGCGATTTGAATGCAAATTGCAAAAAATATAAATAGAAAACAAACTCCGCCAGTCCATTCATGAATAACTTTGTGATTTAGCTAAAGTTTTAATAGATATTCAACTAGTACCAACGCCAACGTATGATGAATTTAAAGCAACCGTCAAATCGATAGCAAACAAAATGATTTTATTTGTGAAGTTTTATTTAATATTTTCTCCACACAACTGATGATAAAATAGAACGAAAATTACGTAAAAACACGAAGAATAACAGATTTTGTTATAATAAAACTTAACCTCTTATGTAGTTAAACGATGTTGTTGTGGATCTATTGATGCGTGGTATTCTATCATGGTGTTTATTTTTAGAAGCAAATAAAAACAAGTTTTTCTTAAAATTTGAATTTCATTTGTAGCATTTACTTAATTTATCTATGTTTCCAATTTGAATATTCTTTCAGGAGTGTAGGCAGATTAATAACCCTTAAATAGCAGCAAAATGTAAGTAGGTAGCTCTTGTCTATCTTTCCGGCGGATATTGTTAAGTTAAGCGAGTTTCCCTTTAAAACATAAATTATTGAAAAGCGTTGCTCTCCTCAATAAATGTGTGAAAGGACAACATTTTTATCAGATATATGAATATTAAGCAGGTTTATCTCTTCTTTCGATTCAGTATAAAAAAACATATTTACAAAATGACAAATCACAAGTCAAGTAGTTTTTGCGATCCATCTGTTGTCGTTGCTCTTTTGGTTGAGTCATACAACGAGACGAAGCTTCGAAAAGGAGTTTCATGTATTCAGCAAGCCACAATTGGAAAACCGCAGTTTAGTCATACAACTATGCCATGGCCTGGGGTTACTTTTTAACGCGCCGATCTACAACAACTGTGGCCCTTGTGCCCGCTATCGATACTGCACCCCAAGCACAAAACTGATCTCCTCTGCGCTGCGTTGGGTGCAAGTCGTTGGCAAACTGTAATGATGATGTCTGTTCGATCAAAATACCCACTCAGGCCGGTGCGATCAGATTTGATTTAGCAGTCGAACGGTAGAGTAGTTTATACAATTTGTCCAATCGATCGGAAGTGGATGTTTGCAGTGAACTAGTTCTCATTTCGAATTAATTGTTACGAACATTTGCTTTGGTTTCAAGTGTCTGATAGTATTTTGTGTTTGTATTTTATACATACATATGTGCACTGTTGTATTTTGAAATTTAAATTTAATGCAAAATTAAATTAAGTAAAAGAATCAAATGGGAGCACCGAAAACGAAAAAGGTTACGATTATTTAAAATACTTTCAATTTTTATATCATCCGGTTTGTGAAAGCAAAATGTCATAAAACTATAACAAAAAACCCGCATTCTGTATAAATTGTTTTAATAGGTGTTAATAATTTTTAAGAACGTGTATAATACAATCCCCAGCTATACATGTTAGCCTTACGAACAACAAATGCTGTGATGCATTAAGTTTTTATGCATATTTATCAATGAGCTCGATTAACTATTTTGAAGATGTTGAAATGACAATTTTTGAAAATATATAAATTGTGCAAAATTAAACAATCTTAATTAACACAAAATTATCTGATCTTGATTTGATTTATGAAGAATATAAAAATGCCTTAATCATGGATGATACTTGATTCTTTTAAATAAACGAACATTGATTATAGATAGCAAATGTTTTCGGACTTCAAAATATCTTTTTCGTTTGTTTTGTGCAAAATGCTGCGAAGTTTTCGTACAAGTTTCTTAACCTTTGCTAGATTCATCTAAAATCATATTTTTTAAGAAAAACAAATATTTTAAATCTTTTTAACTTTTGTTAAGAAAATCATCGATAAAAAGCGCGTTTCTATACTATCGAATTGCTATGCTTAATACGAATTTATCCAATTTGTTATTATATGTAGGTACTGTTTGCAATGGGACTCTTATGTAGTTTTCGATTGGTTTCCCTCAAAGATTCACTACTGCCCATAATTTCGTAGAGGCCCTAACTACAAAATTTTCGATTTTGATTTTTTCACATATTTTGAGTAAAGGCATTGTCTCTAATTTATTCTCATTTATTTTTTTAGCCTTGGTCTTCAAATACGTCAGAAAATTCAAAATGAACTTTTGATTTTTTTCATTTTTATATGAAATTTGCGATATTACATTTACTGTTTCCCTCTATAACTCAGAACTGAGAAAAGTGTAGTTAGGGCCTTTACGAGATTATGGGCAGACTAGTTCTTTAATCCAATAAAACAGTTTAAATCGCTTCCACTCAATCCTGATTTTTTTTTTGTGTCGGTGGATACTCAAATATAGAATTATTTAATGTAATCATTTTTTGAAGATATGTACGTTTTGTATTCAGTTCTTATTTCGTACAATTAAACCATTTCATGTTTCAACTCTTATATGAGGCTATGAGAAAAATAGTGCCCAAATAGTAAGCCATAAAATACGAGAGATTTAAGAAACAGGGTTTTTTAAAACCTTTTTAGAGTGCCATATAGTTTTGAGTGTAGCTAGCTGCATAATTCTATTTCTTGTATTAAAATAGATATATTAAGAGACCCATTTTTATGAAAAATTCAATTTTTGAAAAAAAGTGGGTTACGCCACTATTGTTCTCATAGCCTTATATAGTAAGTACACTTCTCTTATGCAAACAGAAATTTAACTGAAAATATAGACTTTTATATCATTTTATATTATATTAAAATAATGTGTACTATCTTACAATCAGCCTCAAAAGAATAAGTCAATAAACACATCTGAAACTCAACGAAGTAAAATTTAATTTATCTTTCTCCATCATTACTATAAATCTTGTAACTAACCCGCCATGCAAACAAATCTTCACATTAACAAAAATGAAGGTCAAAATGACAATTTTTAATTTGGTCACTTTGGTCATAAAGCCTACCGCATCGCACGATGAATTTTTACGTCTTGTATTGAAATATACTGCCAAATAACGAGACGGAATTAAGAACAAACATTTATCTGTATTTGTATGACATACATTGAATGTATCTATTAAAACAGTTTTTGGTAGAGTTAACGTTTCTGTTCGACCCACACTCGTCATTAACTCTTTTAACTTGTTGGTTTTGTGTGGGTTGTCTATTTGGGCAAGACAACACTGGCACTGACACTGAAAAATTATAAGAGTTGGTTATTGTAATTTATTGATATTAATCTCGTAGTAGCTAAAATGAGAGCAAGAATAAACAAAATTAAAATATATTTTCTCTCTTACAGATGGCAATCCCACCACCACCGGGACCACCTCCCCCGCCAGGTCCGCCTCCTCCACCAGCGATGGGTGGGTTAAAACTAGGCAGCTCTGCAGGCGGTGCTGGAGATATGAGATCGGCCCTTTTACAATCTATTCAGAAAGGTACCAAATTAAAGAAAGCCGTTACAGTTGATAAAAGTGGACCTGCTTTATCAGGAAAAGTATATTTAAACAAAATAGCCAAAGTGCAACCGATAGTATAACATACGTTTTTAATTTAATGTGTGTACATAGGTTCGTGACGATTCCAAACCAGTACCCACATCAACGGCCTCCCCAAAATGGACTCCCAATAGCAATGTTGTGGCTAATGGAGGACCTAAATTGGGGGGTCTCTTTGAAGGTTTGTCATCAATGCCAAAATTAAAACCTGTAAATGGAGCACGAAGTTCGCCGTCTTCCACGCGATCAAACACAGCACAACAGCAGCAATCTGAAACAATCACATCTGCAACAACGAACAGCAGAAGCTCACCCCCCTCAAATAGTCCACTGGATTTCAACGCTGAACTGACAAAGCATCTAACGCTAAAAAAACAAAAGCAACAGACAAACGTTACTGAAGCAAATTTAAGGACTAATCGTGGACCACCTCCACAACCTCCAGCAGCACCACCCAAGAATCTTTCATCAGTGAGTATCCTTTTATAAGATTAAATACTGTTTTCAATGTCAATCACTTTTTCAATATAATTGCTCAGCGGGTGCAAGACTATTTTTAAGTGGTGTATTCACCGTACACGAAGTATCAGGTAGGGGGTGTTTTCTTTCATCTGCTTATCCATTGAAATTATTTTTTTTTCTACATGCGAGCCTTCTTTTTATGGTAGAATTTGGGTATTTTAAATGCGAGATATTATACTATTAATAGAATTCACTTCTTACAATGAAGTATGTATTTTTTAATGCTGTGGATTGCGTAGAGGTGTGAACCTTTGCGTAGTGGGAATTAGTATTTAAAAAAGAAAAAGCAGGCGGGAGGTAAATTTGTTTAAAAATAAATTTGTTTACTTTATTGCAGATTGATTGAATGTTTTTTATTTCAATAGGAATAATAGTACTTCTATTTAAAAATTAAAACAACTACGTTTTTTTTAATCTTCTTATATTTTTGGTGTACAAAGTACAATTTAACAAAGTTCTGATACAGCGGAAGACTTAAAGTCCGATTGATCGCATCGCAATGACGGCACTGAAATGTTTGGGATAGATTAAGAAATAAAATGCACGACTGGGGTCGCACGTACTTGCTCTTATGCTTAAAGTAAATGCTAAAGCTTTTTATTCAAGAAACTTAGGGAAAATTTAAAATTTGGTATTTTCAAGAAATTTGAAAAAAATAAGAAACAAAATCTGTTTTATAATTAATTAAACACTATTTTAAATGATCTTTTACAAAAAAAAAACAAGTGTGCCATTTTATTTCTTGCATAAAAAGGAATTTTTAGAAAAAAATTTCGAAAATCGTTAGAGCCGTTTTTTTAAAAAAATAATTTTTTATATATAAATATTTTCTAACATTTTTCAAAAAAAAAGTTGGTATGCCATTTTGAAGAAATAATTAATTTACACATTTAAATAAAATTTCAAATTTTTTCAAAAACCTGTTTTCAAAAAATTGAATTTTCAAACAAAAATTTTGAAATATTTTTTAAAAATCCAAAAATGAGAGGTACCGTTAGTTTAGGTCCTAAAAAATATTTCAATTTATCCTCTAGGGAATCACCCAAAACTGTTAACTACCAAGTTTGAACAAAATCACTCCAGTAGTTTAGGCTGCAGCTCGAGGTACATACAGACAGACAGAATTGCCGGACCCACTTTTTTGGCATTCTCCATCATCGTAATGTCATTTAAAATTGTTATCTCGAGTTCGATTTTTTTTACGAATCCTAAACTTGTCCTATAGTACCTATATCGCAAGTAAAAAGTGTCGTATTAAGATGAAAGAAAAAGGAAAATAGGTATAATACGAGACAAATTAGCAAAAATATTTTGTTTGATAAATTATAGTAAAATTAAGCAAACATGTTTGTAAAGCTATGGCGCTTGGGGGAATTCAAACATGAGTGCGTGGGTCAGATTTGCATCAACAGTACTCTTAATATAGTCCTCCACTGTTACTTGTAAGAAATTGATTTTTTTTTTCAATGTTAGGTTTAGAGCAGAGGGATGATCCCACATACCAGTTGGCTAGTAACTAACTGCCACGCGCGCGGTGTCCCTGGAACTAAGCATTCATATCCTTTCTGTTTCCAATTTAATAATAACATAATAATAATAAATTTTTTCGTATGCGACACAATGAAGTAGCAAGACGCAAGACCTAGTGGCTAACAACTCTCAACCATTCTTGTGTGCGTGTGGTTAATTTGAAAGAATGGAACTGGCCTACAATTTACCGTTAAGTCCTAAGTGCAGAGATGCACTTTTTTATCTCATTACCTCATCATAAGCTAAAATTTAAGCTAACATTTTAATTCTCTTCACGTTAAAATAGCTCAAGTGGGCAAAAGCCTTCCGAGCTTAGTGACATTTAATGACTAATTTCCAGCATTGTTGAATCGTCAAAATATATAGAATATATCTGGATCTATGAATTTATATATGTTTCAGTTCCCCACAGTTATGTTACTAATAGACTATAGTTTTTAAAACTTTTTTTTTAATGAAATGTATTTGATAGATTTCGTATGAGCGCATCAACCACCCGCTTAAATAACTGAAATTGAATACAATAATTTCATAACACCACTGAAACAAGAGATGTTGTATAAAGTATACCACAAGTGTATCTATCTACTTGATACCAGATGCTTCTCTCATAGAAAAAAAAAACCACAAGAGCAAACAACAAACATCAAGATATTAAAATTTATTTTACATAGCAGTGCAGCGCATCGCAATCAATTTCAATTAATTCCGCTTGCTCTCGATTTTCTGCTAATTTTCTTTCTTTTTTTTCTTACTTTTTATTTTCAACCCCTTGTATATGAACAAAAACAAAATAGAGTACCTCTGACTCGCTGCTGGAGAAGAGTAATTTAAATTCACTGAGATCGAGTCCGAAAATTGGAGGAACAGCAGCAATAGGGGGCAGCAATGCTAAGTCTTCATCACCTACGCTATCGGAAGGCAGTAGCAGTAGTGGAAGTAATACAATTAACACTGGCATCAGCACAGTGAAGAAAAACGCTGCTAACTTAAAGTAAGTTTTTAACGTTAATTCAATTCCGACATTTTATACTAATTGTGTTTTTTTTTTTCCTTATTAAAGTTTATCATTAGGCTCCAATTCAAGTTATGTACATAGTATGAGTAGTCAAACAAAAACTTCGTCATCGTCGTCGTTGTCATCGACAATTTCTTCTACTGTTACTACAGTGACAACACAGCGCGTTACTGGTTTAGCGCCAAACAAATCAGCTCTTTTTGGAGCAGTCAGTGAAAGTAAATCCCCAGTACCGGGATCACCTGGATTAAGTGGAAGTGCAGCACCTGCTTCTTCAACGTCATCATCGAACAGATTCGGACCAAGTCATGGAAAACCAAACTTTGCACCAAAACCCCCCGGTATTCAGAATCAAATGGCAGCAGCAAATGGACAAAAGTCAACTGTTGCCCGTCACCATAGTATGAAATCCCCCAGGTATGTACAATTTTAAAATATTAGTCTTATGTTTTTTGCTGTTACATGCATCAAAATGTAACTATTGACCATACATTTAATAGATAAATTAATAGTAGAAATTGAAACCATCTTCAAAAAATCAAACTTTTAATTAGTTTAAGAGCCAATCTTTCAATAGCCAGATAAACCCAAGTTAAGGCTTATTCCTATGAATAAAAGTATTCTTTATATTGACCTTTATTCTTCTGATACTGACGATTGAATAATCGGGACTTAATAACAAAATTAATTTTTAAATTTGTTTGCTAATTAATGTGCCTTTACCTTCTTCGAGGATGTGTGCTGACAGTAGTTTACGTTTAGAAACTTCTTCATGTTTGCTCAACTCTGATTTTGATAAACGAATGTACAATTTTACACTTATAATTTTCCCAAATTGACAAAGGAGAATGGGCAAGTTTGTATGGAACGTGGACGTTACGCGGCCAGGAATTAATTTGTTATTTTTTGATGTAACTAAGTCGTACATATATTGTGCAGAAGTTTTATCCTTATGATGTACTTCACAAAGGTTTAAAATGCATTTTTGCATTTAACACTTTTTATAGATTGTCGCAATGTTGTAGCTTTAATGGGTATTTCAAGTGCAAAATATGATACTCTGTCATTTTACCTGAGTATGAAGACCTTTATCTTGAATATCCAACCACTAGAATCCAAACTATAAGGTTTTTAAAACAACAATTTCAAGCCTTTTTTGATAATGTTATAGTTCAATTTTCAGTTTGTTTTAATCGTTTGAAAACTCTCGAACAAAATCTAGAAGTGGTTGGCTTAAAAACCTAATATTATGAGTTCTATTGGCCGGATTTTCAAGAATAATGTCTTCAGGCTTAGGGAAAATGACAGAGTATCATTTTTTGTATTTAAAATCAAAATATAATTCGATTTGTCCTTTACACATTGAACGATGCATTAACAATACTAATATTGCAATATCTTGCATTCTTTACGCAATACAGCCAAACTTCCATAGTAAAAGTTTTTCCTAAATTACTGTTCTTTTATTTCATACCAATTTCATTAATGGCCGCTCAACGTCCAAAATGCCCATTCTCCTTTAACTCGTTCTAGATTGTCTATAAATATTCTATTTTTTTTTATGATTTGGGATATATAGCTGCTATAAGCTTACTAATTTGAATCGCTCCATAATCTTTCAGAAAGTCATATTGACTTAAAATAATACGTTTTAAGTTTTGATCGTAGAAAATTTTAAATTTATTTCAATAAAACAGATATAAGGGGGTTTTTAGCATTCTATTTATGTTTTATTTAGTAGCTAATCTATAAAATCAATTACCTACAACTTAAGAGGAAGGTAATAATGCCTTTATATTAGCTTAAGTTTTTTTTTTTTCTTCATCGAACTTGCGTTAAAAAGACTAAACATTTCGTTTGTCTTTTAAACATTTTTTTATCAGCCTTGTATTTGTATTCAATTTAGTTACTTAAATTTAAAGTTGAAAATGCTTCAGGTAACACCCTGTATAATAACTACAAATCACAAACGACTGTTGTGCAGTAGATACTGCGCTTGACTTTTAACCTAGAAGTGTGGGTAGCAATTCTTTTTATTTAAATCTAGCCTCCATTGAAAGAAGTGTGAGATGATAAACGATTCAGGAAATATGAAAAGAGTATGTTTTGTAATTATACATGTATGCTACTTGTACTCGTGCAAGTACTGTTCAAAAACAATATATGTACATACACTACTTTTTGATTATCTTGATTTTTTTTTTTTGCTTTATGAAATCGCCAAAATAAGCTTTCAAAATATTTTCTCTTTAAAATCAGATAGGTATACAAAAAATTTTAAGAATTTTCACAATTTAAATAGGTTCAATTAATTTAGCTTAATATGAATTATGAATCAGCATTTTATATATTTGAATCAGTAGTTTACTAGTTTTATTTTAAGAGGTGCGTTTTTGTTAAATGTTTCAAGTACATATATTTTGTGACTTCTGTATTTATTAACTTGTATCATGAAATTAAATAACTATATCAATATAAAAGTAAATTATCAAAATGTACTCACGATAAAAAGAAGTCAATTTATTGGGAATAGACACGCTTTCCTTTACTCCTAAAGCTAGGTCAAGACAAACTATTTTGTTGTTAATTAAACCAATCTATATTTAATGCCAACTTCCGTATTGAACATTAAATCTTTTTTTTTCAATTATTTGATACATAAGATTTTATAACTAATCAATTAACGAATTTTTCAGATCCCCACCCATTGCACCGGCTGGTGGGCCTGTCTTCCCGACTTCACAAGCATTCGCAACAATGCGAACACCCCTCACATTATGTCAATCACAGGAAACAATAAGTATCCGGCAAGCGCCAAATCCCCCAATTGGTAAGTAGATTAACTATTTTCTAAAATTTGTTATCATTTCATTAATCAATTTATTGTTTCATTTTTAGGCCGCCCAACAGTCGCCCCACCAAAACCACCTACAGTCAAAGCACCTCCACCTCCCACACCTGCTAGAAGTATATCAAATACAAACCTTAATAATCTTACACTGAGTTCGGCACAAAGCAACTCGAATTTAAACTCAAGTCTTACGCCAAATGTATCCTCTTTGAGAGAACATTTCAAAACGAGTCAAAATAATTTATCTACAACCGGAACAACATCGTCAAATAATTCACCGCCATCGAAGACAAGTTCACCAATTATAAGCAGAACACCAGCCAGCCAAATTAATGGTGCCCCTCCTCTTCCTCCACATAGGACATGTCCAGCACCACCTCCTCCACAGCGACAGACATCATTTAATGTAAGTAGCTTTCTCTTATCAATTGATTGATGAACACACATACATATTTATAAAAAAAAGTCTTCGAGGCACAAGTTCTTCCTTTTTCAGTGCTTTTTGTCGACAAATTTCAGTTTGTATTATACCCCGTTTTTAACATGATAACTTTTAGATTTCGTTTTCTCCTGCACTGACCACCGACCTAGTTTTTTTTCTTAGATGAGAAAATGAATACTGTTTAAGAGAATTTTCTTGATGTATTTAAGCAAGTGTTGCCGTTGAAAAAAAAAATTAACTTATGATGTAGTATGAATTTTAAACTATGACATAGTACAAATTATATGTATATGTAATTTAATTCAACAAACATTGTTTATGTTTCAAGTAGAAGTCAGACAAAAACTATTTTATGATATTAGACGAGTTTTACAATGTAAATACCGTGTCAAATCCTCCCTTATGTAGATGGCTTAATGTCCATCCATTATCAAAATGCAAACTCTACAGAAAATATTCAAAGCTATTAATTTTACAAGAATCACATTATTTGGGATTACCTTTCTGCAAACCATTAGGTCATTTTCTACGTAAAGTTAAATATGGGGACATACAAATACACATCTACAAAACTTCCTTTACAAATTCAAATCAGAAAACCAATATCAACATGAATTTAACAGTTGTTAATTTAAATTATAACTGCTTTACACATATGATGATACTATAGGTAAACCCCTTTTTAACTTCATTGCATTGTGTTCATAGATTGAATAATTCGCGGTATTAAAAGAATTTTTGTTGAGCAAATTCCAATGTATGACATCAAAAGTATTTTTTCAAACCTATTGCTTATATGTATGTACATCATTTGATTAATTTGCAAGCGGCAACACTGTTGAGTACTTTTAACTTTAACAACACTTTTCAGTTTCGCTACTATTTCGCAATACTCTAGCATTTTCTCTTGAGAGAAAATTCTATTGATTTTATCAGAAGAGTTTCTGACATCTGATTTCATGTTTACGTGTGTTCTAGTTTAAAGGGATGAAATCTTGTACTCGTATTACCAGGTCGGTCGTTGTCGCATCACGGTGATTCTTTGGTTACGTGATAATAATCTCAATATTTATGTCTCTAAAAGTGTGAACTTATAATTCAAATTTAATTTAGTCGTGTATCCTTGAGAAATTGTGAATTCAAATTAAAGATAGACAGAGAAAAATGAGATCCAAAAAGGTAAACAAAATTCAATGCGTAAATACTTTCTAAGGGTTAAAAGCATTATAATGTATATATACGGGAAAAAAAAAAAACTAAAATGCAAAGTGTATTTTTGTTTAAGGACAAACCCTTAAGGGTTCAAGGTCTTTGCAAAAAGCTAATTTTAAAGCTTTTCCCTTTATTGCTGTCGTAATATTATGATATGATACTAGGAGAACAAAAAATTGAAAATGGCGCGATTTTATAATAGTATCTACTTTCTTATTCAGTTTAAAAAAAAAAGTAAACAAATATGTAGTTGAAGTGCTGATATATTTTTGGTTTGAAATTTCGTTTTATTTAGTTATAGGACTAAAGTATCAAAAAAAACTTTAACTACAAAATAGATAGAGCGAAGACAATTCTCTTATTTCATTGCGGCCTTTTCAAGGTTTGATACGAAAAAGCAACTTAAAACATATAAAGTGCCTTCGTGACAGTTTAACCTTGGTAGACAAAGTGATAACTTTTTAAAATATATTGCCTGTGCCCTTCCTAAGTGATGAAATTAGATCATCAAGGTCATCACATTCTATTGAATATTAGTATGGAAATGACTTATGTAAATGGTAATTTCATTTTTATTCACTTAAAGATTTTGCGTATGGTCAGTGGTTTGGTCAAGTAATAAACCTGGTGCCGAATTACGGCATCCGCTCGTTAACGTATGTGGGCTGTGTCCCTATATTTTTCTACTAATTAAATAGAGAAAAAAATAGTCAAAACGTTAACGTATGATCGTAATCGTGTGCCGTGATTCGATCCCTGATTTGTTCGTTTTGTTTTCAAATACAATGTTTTGCAACAGCATAATTTTATCCTGAAATATTCAACTGAGAGGAAATTAAAAGCGGATAGGGTTGGTATTCATACATATATATATGTATATGTGAACAAGTAATTTAAGCAAACAAACAATCAAATAATTTTTCATGGAATTTTTTCACCATTGCAGAAATATAACCGTTATTCATTTTTTTGCTTTACCGTTTTAATTGTTTTAATAAAAAATTAATAAAAAGTTTTTTCGATAGTGAGAAGGATTCTCAAGTATTTATTTTTAAATAAGGGTACTCTGCAGAGATGGATTTTTTAAAATCTAATTTTCAAATCATGCCCCAAATATCGATTTAAAAATTCTAGCAGCTTTAATTCGAGGCATTATATGGTTTTCAAGATCTTAATGACTCAAGTTTTCCAATTAATTATAAAAGTATGCTAAATTCACTTCAATTCACATTAAAAATATATGAACTTACATATATGCGTTATCGTTTTCCCCCTTATCCCCCAGATGCCAGAAGACCTTAATCTTGATGATAAAATTAACGGAATCCAAGATATAAGTTTTTCAAACGAAACATATGGATTCTTCTTCCGGAGTTTATTATAAATCGAAAAGACAAACAAAAATTGTAGCGAAGAATCTCCAAACCAAATCCGCGTAGAAAGATAAGCTTTCTTACATCCACATCTATGGGGTGGATGTAAGAGTAAGGCTAGGCGCACACATGCGATTTTGATAGCGCGATTATTCAGTCGCAAATTAAATGACAAGAATTTCAATGAATGTAGACACAATTTTCAAATTTTTAATCGCGGGTAGCATGTGTGTGAACAGGCATTGAAATTCTTGTGATCCTTTTTTGAATAATCGTGCGACTAAAATCGCATGTGTGCGCCTAGCCTAAGATGATTAGTTCATGTATTTAAAATGTGAATTCAGCCAACATATTAATTGAAAGCTAACGTCTCTAAAACCATGAAAATTATATAATGCCCAGACAAAAACTTTCACACTTTAGAATTCGCTATCAGAGTTCATAAATCTATTAAACTGCGTATTCAAATTTTCGTAATATCCCCATTTCCCACTCGCTGTTAGCTTATAGACTAGTTGACAAAATAATTTTTTTTTTTTAACTAGAGGTCACTCCGAAGGATTCCGCGATGTCGAGTAGTCGCTACGCACTTGGCAAGATATTCCAATATGAAAATAACAAGAACCCGATGTTAATATATTTTTTAATAAAAATCACAGCAATAACAAGATTATTTCTATTAAAAAATATTTGATTAACTTGTATTTCAGGCTGGCGCACCACCTGTGCCTCCACAAAGACACTCATCAATGCGTCCTCCCTCAATAACATCTGCTACAGCAGCTAACACCTCGAATAACAACAGTTATGGTCATAACAACAGCTCAGCAGTCAGTCGCTTAGTAACAGATTTGGAATCAAAATTCGGTAAACGATTTCACAATGTCACCGAGTTTCCGACTCCACCTCCATTTTTGAATATCCAAAAAATGTATCCTAGTCGTAATGCAGTTAAAGCAACTAACGGTATGTAGAAAAAAAAAGGAAATACAACATAAGAAAATTAAGAAATGTAAAAAAAGGGAACATTAAAATTAACGTTTATCGAAACTAAAGAAGTAACACAGTTCATTTCAGTAGAATGTTTTTTTTTTCTTTCTTTCTTTTTTTTTTTAACTTTATATAAGCTTACGATCATCGTTATTCGTTATTATTCACTTGTTATTTAAAAATATACATATATAAATATTTTAAATATTAATTATTATTATTTTTATTTTTTATTAGAACTAGTTAGATAAAAATAAATGATTTATTTTTAGCTATCATTATTTGCAAGAACTAATACATAATGTATAAAACTGTATAATTATTTTTAATGAATATTTTTTATTTTTAAGAATTTTTGCCTGTTTTAAAAAAAATGAACTTTCTTATAAACTATATATATGAATTCATAAATATATTTAAATTTAAAAGAATATTTTGCATTTGCTATTTGTTCATTTCTTTATTTTATTCATTTTCTTGTTAACATTTAACAAAGCATGCTTTATATAAAATAAATAATAAAACAAATAAAAAAGTGTTATGAATAATTGAATTTTTAAAATACCATAACAATTATAAATGAAAAATTCTATTCACACAAAAGAAAGAATTACAAATAAAAATAAACATGAACACATACTTATCAATGTTTTATTGTTTTCATGATCCTTATCGTAAGAAATTTTGTTGCGTAAGTGTTTGCTCTTATTTGTTGGAACGGCATGGATTATTTTATATTTTTTTAAGTCTTCTTCATTTGTGTCTTTGTTTTTTTTTTTTGTACAATTTTGAATAAACCTAGGCACACCACACAGTCTTTAAAATGTTTCACATTCCTATCAAGTAGGTATCATGTAGATAATAACACTGGTTTACAGCCAAAATGGACACTCAATCCCAGTATTTTTTTCTTACGTACTTTGACCTCAAGGATTCGGAAATCACTTAAAAAAAAATTACGATGGATACGTTTTCGAGATATGATTTTTCAAAGTTTTTTGTCGTTATTTTTTCCAGCCTACTTAGTATTCGGGCTATATCTTGAGTAATAAACGACTAATCTGAACAGAAAAGCCAAGGATACACATCGATAGGAAATTCAATTATCTACAAAAAATTACTTAATAAAAATTTTCAAATTCGGTAATTGTCAAGTAATTGTTGTTTTTTCCAGCCTACTTAGTATTCGGGCTATATCTTGAGTAATAAACGACTAATCTGAACAGAAAATCCAAGGATACACATCGATAGGAAATTCATTTATCTACAAAAAATTTCAAATTCGGCTTGCTTTTCAAGTTATAGACAAAAACTCAAAAAGTAACAGAAAAAGTCGAAAATACTGATCGTTATATATCTTTATAATTTATCCATAGATTTTAAAGAGAATTATCTTTTTATCTCTGCCAGAAAGTGTACTATACACAAAAAATTTAAAACTATGAGGATTCGAAATATTTTGATTTTTTCTTTCAGTAATAAAGTTTTTTTTGCAGAAACTTTCTTTAAAAACTCGATTTTTTAAAAATGTTTTAATACATTGTACTTAAACATCTGGAGTGACCCAAAAAAGTTGTTCTAGCGTTTGTTGCTTATTTACTTAGCTTTCAGTCGCCGGTTTTTAATTTAAATTATAACTGCTTTACACATATGATGATACTAGAGGTAAACCCCTTTTTAACTTCATTGCATTGTGTTCATAGATTGAATAGTTCGCGGTATTAAAAGAATTTTTTTGAGCAAATTCCAATGTATGACATCAAAAGTATTTTTTCAAACCTATTGCTTATATGTATGTACATCATTTGATTAATTTGCAAGCGGCAACACTGTTGTTCTAGCGTTTGTTGCTTATTTACTTAGCTTTCAGTCGCCGGCTTTTCTGTTCAGATTAGTCGTTTATTACTTAAGATATAGCCCGAATACTAAGTAGGCTGGAAAGAACAACAACAAACAACTTTGAAAAATTATATCTCGAGAACCTATCCATAAATATTTTTTCAGATAAGATTTTCGAGTTTTCTATCTATCAAATCTATACGAAAAGTATAACGGCACTTGGTGTCCAAAAATTTTTTATTTTTTTGTAAACTAGTGTAATTAATCTTTACAACCGATAAACAAATTAAAATCAGTACAAAGTTTAACTAATTGTAAGCATAACATGCGTACACTAAGGGGAAATCGGTGGAAACAGCTCTCCATTCTTTGGTTAGCACCATTGAATATTCCCTACACTACAAAGAGTACACTTTTGTCGCTTTTTTAGACATAGAGGGTGCGTTTAATAATGTCAGGAACTCGGCAATCATGAATGCTCTAGACAATCTCAAAATAGAAGACCCGCTTAAGAACATGATACACATCATGCTTAGCTTATCAGTTCAGAAATGGGAAACTTCAAAACCCGTAGAGCAGCCAACAGAGGGACCCCTCAGGGAGGAGTCTTATCACCTCTCCTATGCTGCCCATAATCTCGTTAAGGCCCTAACTACATGTTTCTTACTTCTGAGTTATAGAGGAAAACAGTAACTCTAATATCGCAATTTGCACATAAAAATGAAAAAAATCAAAACTACATTTTGAATTTTCTGACGTATTTGAAGACCTAGACTAAAAAAATAAATGAGGATAAATCAGAGACAATGGGCAGGTTCAGAAATGTTAGGGACTAAATATTTAGGTAATTTCTCGGTCTCTGATTGGTCAGCTGTCAAAAAAAATCCTTCCAATTTTAGGCTATTGATTATGTCATTTAGAAAGGAACTAAGACGTTCACGGGTTTTTATTGCAGGAATCGATCAATGGGTTATAAGAGAAGATAAAACCGCGGAGTGCTATTAAATGAGAGGGTGGAAACTGAAGATAGGGGTGTAAGAGCCCCTTTTTGGGTATTTCAATATATCTCGTAAACCGAGCAAAATTTTAATATATTGCTCTCAAAACTTTTTGTAAAGAATTGAATTTCCTATTAGAATTATGTTTTTTAAAAATTGAAAAAAAAAATTTCCATACCAAAATAGTCGAAACAATCATAAAAAAAATATCAAAAAAAATCGATTTTTTGAGTTTTTTTGCTTTTTTAGTTGTAAATTTTTTTTGGGTTGAGATAGACATAAACATTGCTCCAAAGAAAAAAAGAAGATTAAATTTCCTTCAAAATGCTGTACTCACTAAATTTTTTCATTGAAAATTAACCTAAGTATGGCCATTTTAATCTATCTTTTTTTCGCATTTTTAATTTTACTCAAGTAAAACAGAAACATTTGAGGGGAAAGTACGATAACTTAAGCACCAAGAACTGATAATGAGATTTTGTAGAGGGGTTAAATACAATCATTGTTTACTATGGAAGGGGGGGTCCATGTCCCCCTGTTTTGGCGGGAGGGGCAATTTTCTAAAAAATATACTTAAAATAAAAAAAAATTATCAAAAAACAACGGCAACACTTACAGTTTTGATTGATACTTTTTTCAAAAGCTAGAATTATAAACTTAATATTAATTTTAAAATGAAGTTATTTTAATCAATTGTTTTTGAAATAAAGGAGTGATTCCGATAATAAAAGTATTTTGTCTATTTTCAATTTTCTCAAAAAGTAGAAGGCATAGGAACATTATGATTTTCATGATTTGATAAGAAATCAATTAAGGCAGTTTACTTTGTAGATCAATTTCGTATTGAAGTCCACAGTCTTTGTGAAAATTGTACTCAATGTGCTTTTTTAACTTTTTTTTCACAAGTTTTGACTTTGAAATCGGGTATTTCAAAAACAATTGATTAAAATAACTTCATTTTAAAATTAATATTAAGTTTATAATTCTAGCTTTTGAAAAAAGTATCAATCAAAACTGTAAGTGTTGCCGTTGTTTTTTAATATTTTTTTTTATTTTAAGTATTTTTTTTAGAAAATTGCCCCTCCCGCCAAAACGGGGGGACATGGACCCCCATTTCCATGGTAAACAATGATTGTATTTAACCCCTCTACAAAATCTCATTATCAGTTCTCGGTGCTTAAGTTATCGTACTTTCCCCTCAAATGTTTCTGTTTTACTTGAGTAAAATTAAAAATGCGAAAAAAAGATAGATTAAAATGGCCATACTTAGGTTAATTTTCAATGAAAAAATTTAGTGAGTACAGCATTTTGAAGGAAATTTAATCTTCTTTTTTTCTTTGGAGCAATGTTTATGTCTATCTCAACCCAAAAAAAATGTACAACTAAAAAAGCAAAAAAACTCAAAAAATCGATTTTTTTCATATTTTTTTTATGATTGTTTCGATTATTTTGGTATGGAAATTTTTTTTTTCAATTTTTAAAAAACATTATTCTAATAGGAAATTCAATTTTCTACAAAAAGTTTTCAGAGCAATATATGAAAATTTTGCTCGGTTTACGAGATATATTGAAAAAACCCAAAAGGGGGCTTTTACACCCCTATCTTCAGTTTCCACCCTCTCATTTAATAGCACTCCGCGGTTTTATCTTCTCTTATAACCCATTGAACGATTCCTGCAATAAAAACCCGTGAACGTCTTAGTTCCTTATTGCCCTGTTTTTTTCGACATAATCAATAGCCTATTTAGGTAATTTTATTGGAAAGCTGACTGGAAAGTTAGGCAAGAAAATTTTCCCTAATAATTTAGGAAAGTTTTTTTTGTCAACATGACAGCAGATTGTTTTTAATTAAAGAATTAATTAAGCAAAATTCAATTTATTTGTGTGAAAAACAACTAAAAAGTGCATTATCGGTTATAAATAATTTTATTTATTCATTACAGTTAAGTGAAATTTGGTGTCTTCCCCATGCGAACGGTAAAATTCTTAAATAAATTTCGAAATTTGACAATAGCATCATATCCAAACTAATTTAGTCAATTTACTCAAATTTCCGTTCATAAAATGACATTGCCTAAATATCTAGTCCCTAATATTTCCTGAACGTGCCCAATGTACTAACTCCAAATATACAAAAAAATCAAAATTGAAAATTTTGTATATAGATTTTTTAAGGTTATAGCAATGGTTATAGCCTACGCGGATGATGTGGCAATTGCCGTTTCGGGCAAATACCCACAGACACTTGCAGAACTGCTACAAACAGCTTTAAACAAGCTAATTCACTGAGCTAGAGGATGTGGATTGGATATTAATCCCCACAAAACGGAACTTGTCCTCTTCACGAGGAAATACAAGATTCCAGACTTCAAACTCCCTACAATTAAAGATGTAACACTTACTCTATCCGATCAAGCTAAATATCTAGGACTCATTTTTGATAAAAAAAACTGACCTGGAAGCTCAATATTGAAAAAAAGGGTTAAGAAAGCCAATGTGGCACTCTTTTCATGCAAAAATGCCATTGGTGGCAAATGGGGCTTTTCTCCTAACATTGCACACTGGCTATACATATCGGTCATAAGATTAATACTTACATACGGAATGGTAGTTTGGTGGACCACACTGGAAAAAGCGATTAACTTAAACAAGCTTATCAAAGACCAAAGGTCAGCTAGTATGTGTATAAGCGGTGCGCTAAGGTCAACCCCTTCTGACGCCCTCAACATACTACTAAATCTCACACCCTAGACATTTTCAGCAAACAAGTAGCAGCAAGCTCAGCTACTCGTCTAAAAGCAACCCTTCAGTGGACCAGTAATCATATTGGCCACACTAACATTCTAAACAACTTCGGATTCATTCCGGATCGTTTAGACTATACCACACCTCAATTGGTGTTCGATAATAATTTCCAGAACTGAATGGGATAATCTTAGCACTCTGGACAATGACTCTTAACACTTCTATACTGACGGTTCAAAAACGAACGAAGGTGTAGGAAGTGGTATATTCTCGGAAAAACTGAATCTGTCTTTTCTTCCGCCTACCAGACCAATGTAGCGTTGTCCAAGCAGAAATTCTGGCGATTAAGGAGTTTCTCTCTTGGCTCAGAGAAAACGTAATATCCAACACGGAAATTCGGATCTTCTCGGACAGCCAAGCAGCTATTAAATCTCTTGCCTCTGTCACTACAAATTCAATCACGGTTCTCGACTGTCAAACAACTGTAAGGGAGATGTCTGAGCAGTTTAACATTAACTTCGTATGGGTGCCGGGACATAGAGACATTCCAGGCAATTGCAGGGCAGACGAACTTGCCAAACAAGGAACAATCACTCCTCTACAACCAGAAAGGAACAACATAGGAACACCTATCGCTACATGCAAACTTATGCTAAAGCAGGACGCTTTAAAGAAAACCAACCTCAGATGGACTCAGAGTAATACTTGCCGAGCTACTAAACAATTATGGCCTTGTATAGACTTGAAACGTTCAAAGGGTTTGTTGAATTTAAACAAAATGCATATTAGCTCCACCATAGGTGTTCTTTCAAGCACTGTCTAATAGGTAGACACGCAAAAAGAATGGGCGTGTTCTCTAACGATTCCTGCAGAAGTTGCATGGATGAAGAAGAAGAGGAAACTGTTCAACATCTACTGTGCACCTGCCCTGCTCTCTCTAGTAGAAGAAAACTCCATCTATGAATACACTAGCGATCTAGTGAAAACGGACGTTAAAAGTCTATCTTCATTCATAAGAAGCTCCAAGTGGTTCGGCTAGTGAGTTCCAACATGCTAGTCTTTTGTGGTATCACAATGGATCTATAAGGGTCTAAGTGTGTCGGGTAATTTGCTTGACCACTGCTACCTAACCTAACCTTAACTAATTGTATACTAAAAAAATACTTAATAATAATAGGTATGTATGAAATGTGTAATTTTCGCAATTTGAAGGAAAGATAAATTAGAAAAAAACATAAATGGTCCAGGGAAAAGATAACTCAAATCGGCTCCCAAAAAAACAAAAATTTGACAAATTATTATCGAATTCGTATGCAATTATTATTTCAAAATACAGATATTTGACCTCTTGTATTTTAATTCTCGTATTTTTTAGATAGGACTAAAATTAACGCTACCTCACATTATATCCAATATTGGAAAGTTTAGATATGAAATCGTAATGTCGCAAATCAGGTCGTATTAAAAAAAAAATGAACTGGTGAATAAACCAATTTATAGGTTCTTGGTGTGTTGAACTCGAATTCGAAGTCATTTATGTTCTATTAGCTCACTTTTTAAATTATTACCTTAAGAAAATGCAAAAAAATCTGTTTTTGAAGTTATACTGCGATGTGCGGTAATTTGTTTCAACATTGTTTGTAACGGTTTCTAAAAGAATCGTGTTTTATGTATTCGAAACCACAAGGCCAAGGGCGCTTTGGGTGGAACTCATCGCGGGAAAATTCTTCCAATCGCTTGTAGGTATACAGAGAAAAATATGGCAGTTAGAATCAAGAGATGATCTATCGTGACAGCTTATAGCTGTAACCATAACCATGAAGCCACGGGATTGGTTAAATCAATTAAATCTTACTGTTTATTCTAAAGTGAATTTCGAAAGCCAAGTCTATTCAATGTTTTCCTTTTGTTTTCATTTTCATTTATAGCTTGAACTTTGCATTTTTGTATTATTATTATCTGCAAGTTACATAGTTTTTTCTCTTAAATCTTCTCTATTTTTGAAGATATACACACCGAAAATATCTCTTTATTTTGTTCCAAAAAACCAAAATACTTCTTCTTAATAAATTTTACAAATATGTAGCACCTCAAATACCATCAGCACCATCGGAACCACCGCCATCACGGAAGCAAAGAGCACCAGCGCCCCCTATACAAGCGAAAATAAATGCTTACGCACAACAACAAATGGAGAATCAACAATGGTAAACAAAGTTGATAAAATAATTGAGTATATACTTTTTATAACCATCAACGTAGCAATAATTTTAATAGATTAAACACAATGTAGTTAACAGATTAGTTAATTTAATTTGTTAACGTTAACATAAATTGGTTTGAGGTTAATAGTTTACTGATTTTATAAGAGCATTTTAAAGTTAAACCAAAAAAATTAAACAGTATTGCACAAATACAAACACAAATATTATTATATTATGAACATAATTAAATAATCTTACAATAATTAAATTGTTGTATTATACAAAAAAAAAAAAAAAAAAAAAAATGGGCGCACATAGAAATTTATTTATTTTCTTTCTAAAAAGCACTTCAGAATGAAGTTCCTAAAACTGTATTTGAAAATAATTATAATTATTAAGTTTTATATCAAAAAATATAATCTAATTAATACATTCAATTTACAGATATAACATATTATATTAATATTTTTTAAGTGCCTCCCTCGGTTTGATATTTTAAGTATTACGTTAATCAACTTTTTGTTATGAATTTTAAAGGTATCAAAGTTCAAATACATATGCGAAAGCTGTTAGTTTAAAGATTACATAAATGTTATCTGACCCAGAAGCATCCGGTCAATTAAAAATACATTGTTTTTATTCTTCGCCCTTAGAATTTTGTTATAACCACTGTTAGCAAAACATAATCAAAAAAGTATCTTAAGCAAAAAAAAAATTAGTTAACCAATCAATAGTGTTCTTGAAAACGATAATAAATAATAACAATAAATTTTCACTTATTTAAATTTTCGTATTATATAATTAAAAATAAATCAATATTATGTTAAATGTATGTATAATATTTGTAAATAAAGTACTTTAACATGTGTCATTATAATTGTCTTGTAAATTATAGAATAAAGTGCATATTGTACAATTGTTATCAAAAATGCATTTAAGTCATAATAATTGCATCAACATAAAATATAAAAATCATAAAACATTAGCAATAATAAAACTTTTAAAAAATCGAATTTTGTTCTTTTCTTATTTATGTGTTGTAAGTATTATGTGCTTCTTTATTTGTATATAAACATATAACATTTTTATTGTGATAAACAAATAATAATTATTGTTGTAGCCAAGATTTTCTTATAAATTAAAAGTTTAAAAATTGGTTCATTGTTTAATAACCTCTAAATTGGATTTGTACTATTTGAATGTAAAAGAAAAAAGAAGGCGCACATAAAAAAATAAAAAAAACTTTTATTATCTTATTGGAAAATAATATTTTTATTTACTGAAAAATTATCACAAAACTTTAAAATTATAAGTTAACTTTTTTCAATATAATTATTATGTTAGTTGTGTTTTTCTGCACATTTGATTAAAATAATCCTTAAACTAGCAACGGCTTTTAAAAGTATGTTGTCGAACCTCAAAATTTGAAAAAAAAAATTAAAATTTGTGTAAGCTGATCGTTTTTAAAATTGAATGCTTTTCCTAGATTCTTCTTGAAAATGGAAGATGAATTGTGTTTGGGTTATTTGTATTAATTTAGCCTACTCTACTCATATCATATAAAGCCGCGATTTAAAGTTGCCAGACTTTTGAATTCGATCACAAAATCCGTTCATAATGACAATTTGTATGACGTTTTCGCTTACGAATGAATTCTGTGGTTGTTTTCTTCGGGATGTAATTCGCGAATAATTAAAGTTTTCATTTTGTTGTCCATTGCATAGTGTTGCCTAATCTGTTAGATTTTCAAAAATTAAATTTGACAGATTTGCCAATATTTCTAGCAGTTCGTGAATCTTTAGAGGTCCCATTTTTAAGATTTGTGCATGGTCAACAAAAAAACAAATTTGTTTTACTATTGAACTAATTTAAGTTAAAGGAAAATAAAAACTAAAAGGGTCACTGTGGTGTATGTGAAATTTTTGTTTATAGGAACAACGCAAATTGTTCTTTTCTTGAGTTCTTTAGACGATTTGACCTTTGTTGATCATTCTGTTACATCAGCTAAGTGATATTAAAGTATTTTTTAATTACATGGTTTATTTTTTTACATTACAAAGTTTTTATGTAGATTTAAAAAAATATCACCCCAAATTGGATTGATCTGAACGAAAAAAGAAATAATGAAGAGAAAAAGGTTATTCAAGTTTAAATAAGAAAAATATATTAGTGCTCCTTTATAGAGAGCACTAAGGGCGAAATTCATAGTCCTTACTCAAGTTAAGATTTTTCTCAACTTAAGCATTCACTTAAGTAGAGTAAAATCTTGACTTGACAAAATATTTTTTTTCAATCAAACTCACAATGAAATTTGACTGATTTGAGGAAACTATCATTTAAAAAAATATACTTTTTAATAATTCTCTAGGTATTCGTTTATTTCTTTAATGTTAAATATCGTCTATGACAACAAAAACAAAACCAAATCGATGAAGATTTATTAAAAAAAAATATATTTTCTGATGACAGCTGGACTGAGAACATTTTTTTCTCAAGCCGAGATTTTACTTTACTCAAGTGGATCGCTCTATTCTTGCTATACGAATATTGACAATATTACTTGAGGGAATGCTTAAGTTGAGAAAAATCTCAACTTAAGCAACGACTATGAATTCGGCTCTAATAGAAGATAAACCATTTTTCGTTCATTTGGAGTTTGCTGTTAAAAATCGGTCAAATCACATACAAGTTTAAAAATGTCCCTTTTTTAATAACGACTTCAAATTTAATGGAATGTTAAAGAGCGTTCTATGTAGCGAGGCCTTACAAAAATAGCAAAAAACAAAAATTTAACTTTTCATGAGCTTTACTTTTGCCCAATTTGGCTATCGACTCAAATCAAGTTCATAATGCACAATAGGAAATATCTTTGTCGAAAGAGATATACTAACGAAGAAAAAAAAAATAACAAAAATAATAAAAATTATTTAAATTATTTCTATTTTAAGTGGAGCGATTGAATATAATTCAATTTTAAAGTTCAAGTGACCTCAACTCCAAATTTATAAAGCGTTTCGCCCAGGTACGACAGTGGGCTCATCAGTTAGATCTGTCGTACCCTTACTAAGACGCCTTATTTTGGTCGATGTTTACCGACACTATATAAAACTCACAGCATGAATATACTGTGAATTCTAATATTCTAAAGGAATTTGTTTAAATTCAGACCTTAGAAAATGTATGCCCGTGGTCAGGCTGATGTAATAACGAAGAAAAAAAATAACAAAAATAATAAAAATTATTTAAATTATTTCTATTTTAAGTGGAGCGATTGAATATAATTCAATTTTAAAGTTCAAGTGACCTCAACTCCAAATTTATAAAGCGTTTCGCCCAGGTACGACAGATCTAACTGATGAGCCCACTGTCGTACCTGGGCGAAACGCTTTATAAATTTGGAGTTGAGGTCACTTGAACTTTAAAATTGAATTATATTCAATCGCTCCACTTAAAATAGAAATAATTTAAATAATTTTTATTATTTTTGTTATTTTTTTCTTCGTTATTACATCAGCCTGACCACGGGCATACATTTTCTAAGGTCTGAATTTAAACTAATTCCTTTAGAATATTAGAATTCACAGTATATTCATGCTGTGAGTTTTATATAGTGTCGGTAAACATCGACCAAAATAAGGCGTCTTAGTAAGGGTACGACAGATCTAACTGATGAGCCCACTGTCGTACCTGGGCGAAACGCTTTATAAATTTGGAGTTGAGGTCACTTGAACTTTAAAATTGAAAGAGATATACATTACCAAAACAGATATTTATCGATTCTATCGACTTTTACCGCATCGAAAGTTGAACGACACTTACAATTTGCAAAGGGTTCTTAATTTGTTGTTTTTTGTTAAAAAAATATATGCAGATGTCTTTTGTAAAAAATCAAGAAAAAAAATTCCACTCAAAAAGGCATTTTTCTCAACAAAATGTAGTCAAAGTAAAAATAAATAAAAAAGTAATAAATAATATGCTATTTAAAGAAAACCCCACAAACAAGTTCTGAAAAAAGAGCAATATGCAACGCAATTATTATTCTGGTGACTGTCGCTAACTTTTTTCCTTACTTTAAGCAAAACATTCGTTAAGACAATAAGACCTTTGTTTATTGTTATGTAATAAGAGCTCTGATTTCAACCTAGCCGAAATCTACTTGGGGCTATGGATTACAAAGCCGTTGGATTGCCATGGTTGGGTTCAGGCCTCAATGACACAACACCTGCTGTGCCCTGATGTTGGTGATGTCGATCCAAGTATTTGGAAGTGTAAACCGACTGATTTGGCAGGTGGTGAAGTTTGCTTTCGAAAACCTGGGGTGCCAGCACGTTACTTTGTACTATCGAGGTAACTCAACTTATGAAGACTAATGGCAGCACCTATATTGGGTCAATCGAGCATTTTCCGTTGAAAATCTTCGATTGAACCAAATTACTCGAGTGTGTCAACTTTCAACTACACCCGATTGTATCAAGTGAAAGTGGTGGGTGCAGTGGACTGCTAACCTGGAGGTGTGGGTTCGAGCCCTTAAGCAGTATTCTTTTATTTATCCCCAGCTTCAATTGGACGTCACCCGTGGGATTATATGAGATAATAATCTTATTCTCAATTCACTGTATGTAGCAACAAAAATTCTTTCCTATATTTCTATTCCTTCTAACTAGTGCATTTAAAAAACTATAAACAGATACACCCTATCTAATAAACAGATGCCGCGGCATTCCGCTCAACGGGAGCAAACCGTGCTTGGAGTAGACACTCTTGCCCCATTTATTTTGTTCCTTTCCCTGGATGCTCTTGCCATTTTTTACAATACATACTTACATTTGTTTTTGTGAAAACTATCTATCAAGAAACAAGAAAACAATAAAATGGTGCACTCAACTTGTGTATTATTTACAAATTGAAATTTATTATATTTTATAGTTATTTAGAAGAACAAAATAAATCAAATACAAAGGTGAAAAAAGAAAGAAAAAAGTTTTAAGTAATAACACTCTCGCAAGCTGATAAAAATTAATATTCATATATAAAGTTATCTCCTACATTCGCTTCCATAACATTCAGTCGCTTGCTCACACCAATTATCCATGATCCAGAAAAAAATAGTTTAATCGTCTAGATCAAGTAACTTCTTAGTTTAATAAAATTTATAGAATTTTTACATACGACAAACCCGAATTCTCCTCCTCAAAGCATTTACCGATCTTAGCACATATTTTACTTTGCTCAGTTTTGCGGTTGATCATGTTCCGAATACTCTTACCATAGTATTTCAAAAGTTCGGAACACTTTTTGTAATATTTTGCTGGCAAATCATTACAAACAGTTTCGGTCATAGTTTGGGATTTATATTGTTTCTCCTCCTTTTCATTGATATACGTCAAAAGGCGACTAGTTGCACCATGACAAACTCCACATTCAACTACTTCATCATTTAGTTCTTCCTCAAGACCAGAGCAAAGTTCTAAATTTTGACAAACTTCTTTCGGTGGAACAGTTTGTACCAAAGCAATAATAAGATTTCCGTATTTTTCAATGAATTGATTGCAAGGAGCACTTATGCTCTCAGGCATTATTTTGCAAATATTTTCTACTTCATGTTTGATTTCCTCTGCGGTTTTTTTGTCCACCAGCTGATTTTCTAATTGTTTAATTATGAGTTGGCAAAGCACACATGGTGGAGGATCAACGGTAGTTATTTTTTCGGATGTTTTTACTGGACACAGTCCTAAGTTTTTGCAAATTTCTTTTGGGGGAACAGTCTGTACCATTGCTATAATAAGGTCACCATATTTTTCAATAAACTGATTACAACGTCCGGCCATATTTTTAGGGATTAACTTGCATATATTTTCTACTTCGTGTTTGATTTCCTCTTCTGTCTTTTTGTCATTTAGCTGAGTTTCCAATTTCTTTATTATTAACTGACAAAGTACACAAGGTGGGGGATCAACTTTATTCTCCTTCGGTGTTTGTTTAGTTTCCATACTTATGTCAGCATCTATATTTTTCCATGAGCAATAACCAAGTTCTCTGCAAATTTGTTTAGGTGTCATTTCTAATAAAATCAGTCCAGCAATTTTGTCGCCATATTCATCAATATATTTATGGCATTTATCTGCCAATTTCTTTAACTTGCCACATGCCTTATAAAGTTCTTTTTCAATATCTTCTTTTGTTTTTACTGGTCCAATTTTCTTTTCAGCTTCAGAGATAACTTTTTCACATAAAAGACATTCCGGACTGAAATTGTTTTCTTCTTCGATTTCGCTAGATGAATCCTCTTTGCTAAAAAGATCATCAATTAACTCTTCATCATCAATATCAATGTTGGCCCAATCCAATGATTTTACATCCGAAGTACAAAGTTTGATATAAACACAAACTTGTTGAGGAGTAAAGTCGGTAATAAGCATGTCAATTAATTCATTTGAATAGGTTTCAACAAAATCCACACATTCGTTCTTAATCTTGCCAGACAGATGACTGCACAAATTGTCCAAAACAGTTCTGATATTTGTCTTTGATTTGTTGTCCCGAATAAGTTCTTGAGCTTGTTTGACAGCAAATAGGCACATTGGACATGTTGGTTTGTCAGATTCACTCTTCACAGCCACATCTACATCAGAGTTTTTGGGACATAATTCCATTTTTGGACACATTTGGCGAGGATCAAATCCTTGAATCATTAGTGCAATCACAGCATCTCCATACATTTCGACGAAGTTATGGCATTCTGCACGCAGTGATTTTGGAAATTTATCACACAAGTGTAGAACTGTGTCTTTAATCTTTTCATCTGTTGCTGGTGTAGCTAGAGTTTCTTGAAGGAAGTGCAAAAAGTACTCACACAATGTACATAACTCTGCATTGCCAGACATAGCACTTGGAATCTTATGTACCGTCAAAAGGTCAATAGGTAGTTGCATAGAATTGATTTGCTCATTAGTGTAAACTGGCAAAGCACTCTTGTCAAGCTTATTAATTTTAACATTAATTTTTGCTGGTTCAACGTATGGGATCAATGGCATAAGATCCTTTTGGCCCAAGAATCCACCTGTGCTTCCTTTAGGACAAACTCCAATAAGGAAACATGCACCATTTGCATCCAAATTGCTTACAAGAGTTTGGTAAATTTTGTCATAGTATTGGTCAGCAATGCTGAGACATTCTGCTTTGAAACCTTTAGTTTGTCTGCATAGTCCTTCAAGAACCTGTTTGAATTCAAGCTCAGTAGTGTTTGCTGTGAGCACTTCTTGCAGGTGATGTACCAATTGTTGGCATAATTCGCATGGAATGTCGTCCTTCGATGATAAAACTCCTACACTAGACCAATTCTGAATCTGGACATCTTCGGGGTGTTGATGATATTTTGCAACGCATGTGCCGGATAAGTGACAAATTCCATTAGCATCAACATTTGATTCCACATAGTCGTACAATGTCTTGAAATAGGTAAGAGCGATGTTTGCACAGGCATCCGAGAAGGAACCAGAGTGTCCGCATAGATTGAGAACCGATTCTAGCAAATCGTCTCGACTAGCGATTTTGAATTTGGTAGAAATAATTGAAGACACATAACCGCATTCTTCACAAGATAAAGTTCTACGTTTGTAGTTATCTGGGCGTGTCGTTGGAACTAGTTCATTTGTTATAGGAGACGATGTAGTCGCTGTTACGGATTCCAATAACATTTTGTCAATTGTTGCATTGTTACAAAGTCCAGCAACAGAGCAAACAACTTGGGGATTCATTTGAGAAGCCAATGCTTCAATCAATTCGGGAATAAAGTCATCAGCCAGTTTGATACATTCCTTGATAACAGGTTTAAGCAAGATAAGTTTACAGGATCCTTCAAACACCGCCTTGAGATCGTTTTGGGTTTCGTTGCTCTCAAGTTGGTCACGGGCTTGCTTTACCATGTCCAAGCAGATGTTGCAAATGGAGTCATTGTCTTCGGGAACATCATGTTGTTCCCATACAGTTTGAATACAATGTCTAACAGCGTTGCATTGTTTAGCATTACTAATGCTTGCGCACCAATTAGCTGGCCCCTTGCTACATTGATTAATATTTGACGAACTTTGAAAGGCGCTGGTCACATAAACAGATCCAATTACAACAATCAGCAGTGCAAATTGCTGCGACTTCATTATTGCGATTCTAAAATATATAATATATATGTATTGATGAGTTATACCATCAGAGAAAAGGCACAAAGAAAATTTTGTTATACGAAGCGAACTAAGCGAGGAAATCGCTTGTTGTTTTCTTTGTTCTTATCAGTGCTTTGAAATTATTTTTTATTTGTCTGGATTTTATGTATATAAAGCTGGACTATATTAAAACAGCGAAAGTATCAGTATAAGTGTTAAATATAGATACGTAAAATATAATCTTTGATCTGCGAAGAAAAAATAGAAGTTATCTTTTCTACGGCAAATGCAGAGGAGTACATGAAACTTACCAACTCTTGAAGAAGAATCTTCTTGGAAAATATTTATTTCGATAGGGAAATTAGATTAATTTATGAATAAATTTGGTAATATTTTGTCTTTAGAGCTTTATAGAAAAACCTTCGGATGATTAAAACTTTTCAGAATAACAAAATGACAGCTTCGTCATGTTACGGTCATTACGGAATGAAGTAAAAGTAACTGAAAAGTGAATAAATACGAAAGAATAAAAGAATTGAAGTAAAAAAGAACAAGGAAAAATGAACAAACGAAGCCAAATAAAAGATAAGAACATGAGAAAGTGTGTGTGTGTGAACTGTGTAGTGAAAACTAGAAAAGTGAAAATGAACAAATTACAGAGGTGTATTCTGTATTGGATCTTTCGAAGTACGTTTTAGTACTTTTAAAATGAACTTTTGCTACAGAGTAGTTGATTTAAAAAAAAAGAAAAAAAAAATCAATATGGTTAACTTTAAACGCTTATAACAAAAGAACGACGCAACTTATGTTGATGGTCATGGTCTTAAAATGAAGCTAAGAATATACAAATGATTTTTGGTTTTTTGTTAAAAAAAAATTTTTGAAATCCAAAATGGATGCAATACGATTGGTTTTGGTTTTTTGTGAAAAAAAAATGTTTGAATCCATCATGGATGTAATAGTCATTGCACTACGGACACGGAGTTAAAAAAAAAAACATGAGCACCGCACATTTTTGACAGACAGCTGCCAAAGTGTATGTACAGTGGTGCCAAACATTTGGACGGATTTCAAAAATCCCGATGTAGTTTTTTTGCACAAAATCCATGTTGGATGCAAACAAAAATTTTCATATGGCCATGGCATCCATGTTGGATTCAAACAAATTTTTTTTCACAAAAAAACAAAAATTATCTGTATATTCTTAGCTACATTTTAAGACCATGTCCATTAACATTAGTTGCGTCGTTCTTGTGTTATAAGCGTTTGAAGGTAGCCATATTGAATTTTTTTTTCGATTTTTTAAAAATCAAATGTGAAAACTTTTTTATTTTTATTTCTAATTTTTCGAAAAAACTGGTAATTTTATAAACATATCTGTTCAACAATCTTATCAGGATCCATTTAAGACTTTTATCTGAAAAGTGCATTGCGTATATCTCGAGATATTAACATTTCAATGCAACCCTGTCAAACAAATTTTTGATTATTTTTTTATTTGAGAGTTTTTTTCAAACCTCGTTTTCTCCCATTTTTTTTTTAATATTTTCAGATATTTCTGTATGAACACAACAATTAAACCACCTTGGCACTACTGTTTTTATCGAGAGAAAGTAAAATCTGGATAATTATCTGGATTTTTCAAAAATCTATACAGATAAAGTTTTGGTTGTTTTTAACACGTAAATTATTGTTTTGATTTCAAAAATCTCGATGTCGTTTTTTTGCACAAAATCTATATAGATAAACAAAAAAACACACCTAATAGGTGTTAAATACAACAAAAACTTTATCTGTATAGATTTTTCAAAAATCCAGATAATTATCCAGATTTTACTTTCTCTCGATAGAAAACAGTGCTGCCAAGGTACATTACAGGTATTAAATGTCAGATTCCATTGCATGACAGCTGCAGTTGACACATAATATGACAAAAAATATAATATTTAAAATTGAATTCAATTAGGAATAGCAAACAACACAAATCAATGTAAGTACAAGCATATTTTTTGAAAAAAAGATGAAAATTGTACCATACAATTTGTTTTGTTTTAATTTGATTAATAAAATTAAGGATTCACGTTTTTTGCAAGAGTGCGATATCTTCCGCAAAATTAAAGAAAAAAACCTGAAACCAGATGGAAAGTAAAACAATTTATTCTTACAATAAGCTAGCATAATTTATCTTTTTTTCTAGGAATTATTTCACAAAAAAAGAATTCTGTGTATTGTGCGCTTGTGTCTTAATCGTGTCGGTACCTTCAACCCTCACAGCCAAATGTAGTCTAAAATGCTCTTGGAATGCCCGCTCGTTTGCGAAAACGTTTATTCTTTGACGATAAACATGGATAAATGATAACAAAGCTCTTGTTGTTAATCATTTGCCTCAATAGAATGCCCACCACAAAAACAGTCTCATAACTTTTTAAAAATATACACGTCATGTATGTGCGCTGCGAAGAAAAGCCGAAAAATACTCCCCCAGGAAATACTTTTCATCCCAAACAGCAGACAGCAATAAGCAAGACAATCCTAACATCGCATTATGCAGCTCATTCAACACCCATATCTTTCAGCTCCCTAAAATTGCCCTCACTTTATGTAAATGATATCAGGACCAAGACCCGTTGATGAAAAGCCATCTTAGAAGAAGATCACTTCACTGCCTGTGCAAATGATGGTATCGACGTTTATAAACTTGGACCACATGTGCATGTAAAGTGTGGAAACAATGGCATCTTGAAAGTTGATGTGGAAGAAATATTTGAAAGAACGTTATAGTAAATGTTTCAGAGCATCATTTAGGTCCCCAATTTTGGTTGCGGGTAATTTTTTTTTATTGATTCTCCTATTTTGGTTCGATATATTCCTTATTCCTTCTTCATCAGATGAACTCTGCCTGCATTGATGTCGTCCTGTTTCTGTAGGACATGTCTTCTACAAAAGGCTCTAAAGACCCCATCGGGATCCCGAGAAAATGATATCTGCATGAATCTTCTTCGCAATTACTTTCCCCTCCTAAACAGCTATGCAGCGGAAGGAATTAAACCGAACTCAACCAACCCTACAACTGGACATCCGGGTCTGAACACCTCGAGGACAACCTAGACAGCAGACTTTTTAAATAAAGTTTATCCATGTATTATATTTGTTTATATTTTATAACTTTGTCATTATTTAACGTTAGGCCCTCTTTGTGCCAACAAAATTTTGTATCTATCAATGTATCTTAGAAATAAGTTATTTTAAGTCAATTGTAAATAGGAAGTTCAATAAATCAAAATTAAATTGCAATTAAACAAAAAACTTATTTGCAAGCTAGCATTCTTGGTCCAGCTGTGGGAGGCCTCACAAAGGCGGGATATTACTGAAATAAGAATCGTGGTTGATAAGTTTCAATTATTACAACAATTTTTATTTGTATAGTTTTGAATTCTCTTTTAATACATTTTTCTTTAATTTAACCACATAAATTCACTGCCCAACACACAAAAATTTTCCCGACCGTTGTTTATCATGTCTTACTAAATGGAGGGTGCTGATTCCGAAAACAACATTTTTAGTTTTTTTCTAGCAGATCTAGTTTTTAAATTATTCATACATAAAAACCCATACTAATTTTTTTTGTATATTTTTATTTTGTATTAAATATAGCTATGCATATACATATAACCACACAAAAAAAAACACTAACCCATATACATCACATACAATTTGTACAGTAATGGAAGTTTTCTAAAGCAAATTCTGCTCATCGACGAAAGAATTTGTTGGAAGCATTGTTACGATAACTTGCGACCGATGCTGAGGGCACTTCGGTATCCTGATTTAAATTCCATATATCAAGGCGACCACTGCCGTCGACAGAAGTGAACAAGGCGGGATGAATTGGAGACCATGCAACATCCATAACATTATCTTAATTATCTTCAAATGAATATAATGGTTTAGTGTCCTACAAGTAAATACAAAAAATGTTATACATATTGGTCGTTATAGTAGATATTAAATTTCACCTTAAGACTACATAACTTAATTGTCCAATCATTGGACGATGTAGGGAACAAATCTTCAAAATCTGGTGTAGATTGATTTGGATGAGTTGATATTCCCGTCACTGGACCCAAATGCTTCTCATAGACTTCAGGCACACCCGAACGTATTCCATGTCGATAAGCTTGAGTAAAAACAATTTATTTATAAGCAAATGGAAAATCACAACAAACTTTTACCAGAATAAACGTTACCATTGTTAATCTCATTCGACGGAAAGGACATGCAACTGATAGCAATTGGCTTCGATTGCCGTTGCTGCAATTTCACTGTATCTTGCGGCATCGACAACATATCCAAACTCCATGAGCAAAGCTTGCCATCGGATGAGATGGATATCACATTGTGTGCATTCTGTGTGCCAACCATTTGCAAAACAATACACTGGATGCGTATGTGTAGTTGCACTTAGAGGTGTCCTCTGGATGGGTGTCCGCTTTTGCACTCGATTATCCCATAATACAATCTGATCGGAATACGTTCCACCGAGTATAAGATTTTGATTGAATTTAGCAAAGCATGTTTACATATGGACATATCTGACAATGGAATACATCTTCGGGTGTTTGTTTTTTATATTTTGTGTTCCAGACCATTACAACACCATCTGGTTCATTGGGACTCTCCTATAAAAATTTATTTAGTGGGTTTTAGATAAAATCGTAGAAAAAAATACAAATGCAAACCTCATTATTGTGATATAAAGCAACAACCAGTTCAGGAAAATGTGTTGACTAATCCATTTAAGTCATGCATCGATTCTTAGACCATCGGTCTTCGTAGAAATCTCGATTCAATGACAACCTGGCACGTGTCCTCTCATCCTAGTCTGTGTAGATGTCGACATTCTCAGATATAGCCCTTTCGATGACACGTCTAGCGCGTAGAACAAACCTCTGAAAGTCCTCCGACAAGATGATCATCTGTTTTTGTTCTTCCGATAGTTCCTTAACTGAAAGCACAAATGTTAAATTGATGTAAAGACAGGAGAGAAAAAATTTACTTACTCTATTTTTCTCTTCATATTCTTTTTTGTGTTCAAGTGGTGTTATGGCTGATGCAACTTCCTTCACAGTGGGCAAACCATGTGGTAGACTTCCTGGTGGTAGTTTGGAATGGAAACTATGGTCGATGTGTGGCAGCGATCTGTCTTCGTCATCTTGGGCATCCTAGTTAAGCACTGTTATGGTATAAAACTAACACAGCTAGAGGAACATGACAATCGACAAAACAGGAACAATTCTACGATTTTTGTTTGTTTGTTTTTTTCTCTCATTTTGTTAAGAGATTTGTTTTATTAAATTTTAATTTTTTAAATAAAAAAGCAAAAGCAAACTTTTTGACAGACAGCTATCAAAGTTCATGTTCAGTGCTGCCAAACTTTTGCACGGATTTCAAAAATCTCGATGTCGTTTTTTTGCACAAAATCTATATAGATAAACAAAAAAACACACCTATTGTGAAAATTACTTGTAATTACAAATTTGTAAGTTGGTGAAATAGGGCCCTGAACGTTGATGTGTCAGTTTGGAATTGTATTCATGCAAATACCCGTACCGCTCACAGTACACATAAAAGGCTTGGTCACACCGGAGGGTACATGCGGGAGCGGTACGGGTAATTGTATGAAATAAATTTCAAACTGACATATCAACGTTCAGATGTGGAATTTTTTTCATACAATTACCCATACCGCTACCGCATGTACCCTTCGGTGTGGCCAAGCCTAAAGGCTTGGCCACACCGGAGGGTACGCGGTAGCGGTACGGGTAGCGGCAACGATATTTGTATTAAAAAAATTCCACACCCGAACTTTGATGTGTCAGTTTTGAATTTTTTTCATACAAGTACCCTCACCGCTACCCGTACCGCTACCGCATACCCTCCAGTGTGGCCAAGCCTTAAAGGAATGTCCACACTGGAAAGTTATGCGGTAGCGGTACGGGTAGCGGTGAGGGTACTTGTATGAACAAAATTCCAAACTGACACATCAACGTTCAGGTGTGGAATTTTTTTAGTACAAATATCGTTACCGCTATACCGCATACCCTCCGGTGTGGCCAAGCCTTAAAGGCTTGGCCACACCGGAGGGTATGCGGTAGCGGTAGCGGTACGGGTAGAGGTAACGGTACTTGTATGAAAAAAATTCCAAACTGACATATCAACGTTCAGATGTGGAATTTTGTTCATACAAATATCGTTACCGCTACAGTTACCTCTACCGCATACCCTCCGGTGTGGCCAAGCCTTAAAGGCTTGGCCACACCGGAGGGTATGCGGTAGCGGTACGGGTAGAGGTAACGGTACTTGTATGAAAAAAATTCCAAACTGACATATCAACGTTCAGATGTGGAATTTTGTTCATACAAATATCGTTACCGCTACAGTTACCTCTACCGCATACCCTCCGGTGTGGCCAAGCCTTAAAGGCTTGGTCACACCGGAGGGTACGCGGTAGCGGTACGGGTAGCGGCAACGATATTTGTATTAAAAAAATTCCACACCCGAACTTTGATGTGTCAGTTTTGAATTTTTTTCATACAAGTACCCTCACCGCTACCCGTACCGCTACCGCATACCCTCCAGTGTGGCCAAGCCTTAAAGGCTTGGCCACATTGGAGGGTATGCGGTAGCGGTACGGGTAGCGGTGAGGGTACTTGTATGAAAAAAATTCCAAACTGACACATCAACGTTCAGGTGTGGAATTTTTTTAGTACAAATATCGTTACCGCTATACCGCATACCCTCCGGTGTGGCCAAGCCTTAAAGGCTTGGCCACACCGGAGGGTATGCGGTAGCGGTACGGGTAGAGGTAACGGTACTTGTATGAAAAAAATTCCAAACTGACATATCAACGTTCAGATGTGGAATTTTGTTCATACAAATATCGTTACCGCTACAGTTACCTCTACCGCATACCCTCCGGTGTGGCCAAGCCTTAAAGGCTTGGCCACACCGGAGGGTATGCGGTAGCGGTACGGGTAGAGGTAACGGTACTTGTATGAAAAAAATTCCAAACTGACATATCAACGTTCAGATGTGGAATTTTGTTCATACAAATATCGTTACCGCTACAGTTACCTCTACCGCATACCCTCCGGTGTGGCCAAGCCTTAAAGGCTTGGTCACACCGGAGGGTACGCGGTAGCGGTACGGGTAGCGGCAACGATATTTGTATTAAAAAAATTCCACATCCGAACGTTGATGTGTCAGTTTGGAATTTTTTCCATACAAATACCCGTACCGTAACCTGTACCTCTACCGCGTACCCTCCGGTGTGGCCAAGCCTTAAAGGCTTGGTCACACCGGAGGGTACATGCGGGAGCGGTACGGGTAATTGTATGAAATAAATTTCAAACTGACATATCAACGTTCAGATGTGGAATTTTTTTCATACAATTACCCGTACCGCTACCGCATGTACCCTTCGGTGTGGCCAAGCCTAAAGGCTTGGCCACACCGGAGGGTATGCGGTAGCGGTACGGGTAGAGGTAACGGTACTTGTATGAAAAAAATTCCAAACTGACATATCAACGTTCAGATGTGGAATTTTTTTCATACAAATATCGTTACCGCTACCCGACCTCTATCGCATACCCTCCGGTGTCACAGTACACATAAAAAGGTAATATATTCCGAACTGACATTGGTCGCCAGATTGTCAAAACATGACACTTTGGCGACCAATGTCAGCTACCGAATTCTTAATTGTTTAAAATACCGACGAAAAACGCACAAAAATCGATAAACCACGCACACCACAAATTTTTAAACAATTATTTACCATTTCCCGCTATGAAACACGAAGAAAATTTGTTATTTTTCAATTTAAGGCTTGGCCACACTGGAGGGTATGCGGTAGCGGTACGGGTAGAGGTAACGGTACTTGTATGAAAAAAATTCCAAACTGACATATCAACGTTCAGATGTTGAATTTTTTTCATACAAATATCGTTACCGCTACCCGTACCGCTACCGCATACCCTCCGGTGTGGCCAAGCCTTTATAATATTTTTAAATGACATTTTATAAATTAAAACAAAAACAAATTTCCAGTTTACTGCGATTGAAATATAAAAATTAAAGGCCGACCTGACAGATTGGTGCCCATTTTTGACAAACAAATTTTGACAACGTTCGGAATATATTACCTTATTATGTGTACTGTGCTCCGGTGTGGCCAAGCCTTAAAGGCTTGGCCACACCGGAGGGTATGCGGTAGCGGTACGGGTAGAGGTAACGGTACTTGTATGAAAAAAATTCCAAACTGACATATCAACGTTCAGATGTGGAATTTTTTTCATACAAATATCGTTACCGCTACCCGTACCTCTACCGCATACCCTCCGGTGTGGCCAAGCCTTAAGGTTTGGCCACACCGGAGGGTACGCGGTAGAGGTACGGGTAACGGTACGGGTACTTGTATGAAAAAAATTCCAAACTGACACATCAACGTTCGCGTGTGGAATTTTTTTAATACAAATATCGTTGCCGCTACCCGTATCGCTACCGCGTACCCTCCGGTGTGGCCAAGCCTTTAAAGGCTTGGCCACACCGGAGGGTACGCGGTAGAGGTACAGGTAACGGTACGGGTATTTGTATGGAAAAAATTCCAAACTGACACATCAACGTTCGGGTGCGGAATTTTTTTAATACAAATATCGTTGCCGCTACCTGTACCGCTACCGCGTACCCTCCGGTGTGGCCAAGCCTTAAGGCTTTGCCACACCGAAGGGTACATGCTGTAGCGGTACGGGTAATTGTATGAAAAAAATTCCACATCTGAACGTTGATATGTCAGTTTGAAATTTATTTCATACAATTACCCGTACCGCTCCCACATGTACCCTCCGGTGTGGCCAAGCCTTTAAAGGCTTGGCCACACCGGAGGGTACGCGGTAGCGGTACGGGTAGCGGCAACGATATTTGTATTAAACAAATTCCACACCCGAACGTTGATGTGTCAGTTTGGAATTTTTTCCATACAAATACCCGTACCGTTACCTGTACCTCTACCGCGTACCCTCCGGTGTGGCCAAGCCTTTAATAAGGTAATATCTTCCGAACGTTGTCAAAATGTGTTTGTCAAAAATGAGCACCAATCTGTCAAGGTCAGCCTTTAATTTTTATATTTCAATCGCAGTAAACAGGAAATTTGTTTTTTTTTTTTATTTAAAAAATGTCATTTGAAAATATTATAAATTGAAAAATAACAAATTTTCTTCGTGTTTCGTTGCGGAATATAATCAATTTGCATGTTAAATGCAACAACACTTTAGCCCCTTGGGCTTAGTTGTTTAGCCCGGAGAATTCTCTGGGCTTAACTTTTTCAACAGATTTAAATCTGTGCTACCAAATTAACTTCTTCGTAAATTGTTTAGAATTTGTTTAAAAACATCAAAACTGATGTTTGGAATGACAATTATTATTTTTAATATTTATTTAATAGTAAGTTAAACTTTTTTTTTCAAAAACACACAAGAAAACCCAAAAGCGAAAAATATGACAACTTTATATTTGTTTGTGTCAGCTGATTTCGGAACATTTAGTACGAAGTGCTGCCAATTTTTATCGCTAAGCCCCGAGGAGTTTTTTTTAACCAGTTAAGCCCGGTCGTAATAAAAAACACACCTATTAGGTGTGTTTTTTTACTACCACCGGGCTTAACTGGACAAAAAAAAAACACATGGCTAAACAAGTAAGCGCACGGGCGGGGCCTTTGTATATAAAATCTATAGTACTATCATGAAAAAAAAAACAGCCCCCCCAAAAAGATAGCTAGCGAACGAACTAAAAAATATGTCAAATTTCAAACAGAAATGTATATCTCATCTCCTTACTCCCATTATTAATTCAATCTAAGCGCCCTCGCGACCACACAGGTAACGAACAAACTAAAAAATTGCACTTCATGATAGTACTATAGATTTTATATACAAAGCACGGGGCTAAGGTGTTGTTGTATTAAACACTTATTACCTTTTTAAAGGCTTGGCCACACCGGAGGGTACGCGGTAGAGGTACAGGTAACGGTACGGGTATTTGTATGGAAAAAATTCCAAACTGACACATCAACGTTCGGGTGTGGAATTTTTTTAATACAAATATCGTTGCCGCTACCCGTACCGCTACCGCGTAACCTCCGGTGTGGCCAAGCCTTAAGGCTTGGCCACACCGGAGGGTACGCGGTAGAGGTACAGGTAACGGTACGGGTATTTGTATGGAAAAAATTCCAAACTGACACATCAACGTTCGGGTGTGGAATTTTTTTAATACAAATATCGTTGCCGCTACCCGTACCGCTGCCGCGTACCCTCCAGTGTGGCCAAGCCTTTAAAGGCTTGGTCACACCGAAGGGTACATGCGGTAGCCGTACTGGTAATTGTATGAAAAATATATGTTCCGGATTGGTAGTTTTTTCGTACAATTAACCGTATCGCTACCGCATACCCATTCGGTGTGGTCAAGACTTTAAGATAGGTACGTGAAATATTCGACTTATAACATCACTGTGCTTGAACATAGGATCAGCTGTTTTTGACTTTGGAATATAAAAAAATAATAGAAATATACCTAAAAATAAAAAAGATATTTGAATTGAAGATCTCTGGTGGTATCGTAAACAATATTTTATTAGAAACAAAATGCTTAATTCTATGGTTAAAGAACACCAAGCGAGGCAAGTTAAACGCAAAGAAGAACAAGGTAAGTACAGACTACATTTATAATCTAATCAAAAATCAGCTTATTATGGATTTATTAAAAAAATAGAAATTCGTCGCAAAGAAGCAATTGAATCCTCCAATGAACTTACACAAGCCCTAGTGGACCATTTAAATGTTGGGTTGGTGAATACTTCAGTTTAATATAATCAATTTAATTTTAATAAGATTATTATTTAATTTTAGTGTGGCTCAAGCTTATCTTAACCAAAAGCGATTGGATGCTGAAGCAAAACAATTACATGTCGGTGCTACTAATTTCGCCAAACAGACTCATCAATGGTTGCAACTAATCGATAATTTTAGCAGTGCCTTGAAGGTAATTACTAAGTTTTTGTTTTCAGTTTAAAAGGATAATGGGTAATTCCATGAAAAAGTGGACACGAAATGTGAACAAGCTATGAAGGCTTCTTTACTTTTTACAACAGCAAATCACTAGTTTCAAACGGAAACTCTGTATGCAAGTAGTAAGGAAAGGTTCCTTATTATATGCCCTTATAGCTAGAAATTTTATTTAGGGGGTATAATTGATCCAATAGCATTTTAACTGCATAATCTTGGCAAGTACAGAAGAATTTCATATGGATGTGATGGAAAAACAAGCCAACAGAAAACAAGATGAATCTAATAGTGACGATGACAATATCCCCTTATGGTTGCCAAAAGAAATTACAATTTAGGGCCAGTTGTGCAAACGTGGGTCAGTCTCGGTTCAGGAATTTAACTCTCCGATTTCGGCGGATTAGCTGTGGATCAAGTTTGTTTCAAGCATCGAATTCCACAATCTTCTACACTTCTGGTCAAAAATATGTCGAAATCGTGAATCGTGAAAGAATTGGCGTATGTGTCTTTTGTGACTCTTCGCCTGAAAAATTATTTTGGTCTGTTGACTTTGGCATGTTAGAAGAATGCTTCAGCTCACATATCAAATAGAAGGACATATGTTAATCCATATATCGTTCGAATTGAGTCGAACCTTTTACTCGCGAGTCATAATGACATTGAGACAATGTGCCGAGCATGATTTATTGAAAAAAAATCGATTTCAAATCAATTTTGAACTGTTAATCCCTATTGCTCAATGCAATTGCTGCAACAATGACATAGTACATATTTTAAAAAACATGATTTTTGAGTTAGTAATACCATGCGATTGCAGATACAATTGTCTTTCTTTTTGTGAAATGGGCAGAACTATTCCCATTTTCAATTGACGAAAAAAATTCCAAAATTTAAACGATTTCATTTATGTATGTAAACAACACTTTTTTAAAAAAGGCAACATTTGACCAATTTTGCCTACAGTATTCTTTTGCCAATATTGCGATCGTGTTTCAAAAGTTAATTTATGTGAAAACGGGTCATCATTTTAATGGAATTTTTCAATTAATAACGGAAAGCATCATTCTCTGTTACCAAAACTTTTGTGAATTGAGTAATTAAGATCTAAAACTAATTTGTATTAACTATTAATTGATAGTTGCAAATCGCAATTAACAAAGATTCTGCCTACGACTCACCATAGAGAAATTATTTTTAGTTGAATTTGTTTTCTTTGTCTTCTATATTATGTTGGAAAAGATTCATGACTCCTGAATCATAGTGTAATAGCGGGATAATATCTTAATACATAAGCATACCCTCTCATTCTCAGGAGCTCGGAGATGTTGAAAACTGGGCACGAAGCATTGAGACTGATATGCAAACAATACAAGGAACTTTGGAAATAGCCTACAAGACTTCACGACAGCCAACATCTTCAACAAATTAATTAAAACATGATATCAAATTTATTATATAATTTAATACATTTATTTAATTAAATTTGTAATTTTTATTTGTTTATAATAAATGATTTTTTATTTAAAAAAATAAACACGGCCGAATGAATATATTAGCCTACGACATTGCAGTGGGAGCATTGATGAATGTTTGACATTAAAGCACGCATTCCGGCATTTATAAATATAAAAATAATTTTGTCTAATGTATGTTTTCGTTTTGTTTTTTTTTTTTTAATATAACACAGAACGACAACTTGAGAAAATGTATTTCTTTTAAAGTCAGTTAATAGTTTGCAGCTTTCTCTCGATTAATGGGAAAAATTTGTGGATGGAAATTTTAGAGAGTCAGGTGTACAAACATTTATGTAGTAAAAAAAAAGAAATAAAATAAAAAAAACATTAATTCATTTGTTTTTAACGAAAAAATAAAAATAATAAAACTAATTTAATCATAGAATTTCTTGTTTTAAATGATAATTTAATATTTCTGTTGATCTATCTGTAACGCTTGATGATATCTAATAGCGCGATCGTCCTACAATAGAAAAAATAGGTATAATTTAATTAGACATTATATTGTTTTTTTGAAAAGATGCAAGTTCTTACGTGGAGAATAGGATCTACTTTGGCTGCGCTCATATTGACGTCTTCTATCACGGTAGGGTGAACCAGATCGCCGTCTGCTATTGCGGTAATCTTCTCTATATCGATCATGATATTCTCTTTCTTTGTAAGATCTATTAAGTATAAATAAGTTACATGGAATATCCTTGAAGCTCAAGAAAAATAAAGTGTTTCTTTTCGATAGCATATAGGATATAGTATTCAAAACTCAGACAACCGTAATTCGTTGAATAAAATTGGAAATTTCATAAAGAATATTGGCTCAAAATCTTTAACGATTTAATAAAATGCTAAAGCCATTTCAGTAATTTAATAAGTTAAAAATCGGTCCGCTTTTTGACTTTTTGGCTTTCCCATTTTACTAAATCGTTTAAAATATATTTGATTATGAATAAAAAAAAAAAAACAGTTACCGTGTTGGTTGACCCATATAAACTCCTGGTGTGGGAGTGTGAGGTCTCTGTGTAATTGAATAATCTACTCTAATACGACGGCCATCAATTTCTATTCCATTAGTACCGTCTTTAGCGACTTTAGCGTCATTCAAATCCTCAAAGTATACGAAACAAAAGCCTCTCGATCGTCCAGTCTGAAAAGTAAAACGAACAAATTAATATAACAATGTAACAGTACACAATCAGTTCAAAATATAATTTATTATTAAAATTTTTAATGTGATAAACCCTCTATGCAAACATTTACTAGGCAAATGCTAATTTTTAAAGAATTAAACATAACTTCATTCAACTTAACTCCACTCTAACTTTAAACAATCCTAAAACTATTGGTGAGTTATAAACACTTATTTAATTTCCACGACTTTCCTTCAGTGAGAGTTTTCATTGTTGTATTTACAGTGTTTGTTTGGATATTTTGAGGTGAAATTCTCTCACTGCAAGTTCCTTAGTATGTCACTGAAAAGATAAATTAGTTGTATGCTGGGTTTAAAGATAGAAAATTGCTTTTAGAAAAAATGTCTCTACAGTTTGAAAAAGTACAAGTGTCAGTCGGTTTTTATTTTTGCTTAAAACAAATACAACAACAACTGGAAGAAAGTTGTGAAAGTTAAAAAAGTTTTCATACCTTACTGAGCAAAATTTAGAGAACTGTTTTAAAGTTAAAATAGTTCTAACTAGTCACTAGTCAGTGGTAGGTTATTTTCATTAAAATAGACTGACTCTAATTTTGCGCAATTATTTTGAGTGAGGTTAATTAAAGCTTTGGTTTTTTTAATCTGTATTTTTTTTTTCAATTAAAATTATAACAGTCCAATTAAAATAACACGGTGTAACACTCAAAATATACGCGGGCGGAGACCTATCAGGTTTTGTAGAGCTAGTCGCACTGAATACGAAACGGTATTTGAAAATCCCCTAACACCCCCAAAATCTGGAGTTACGGGCAAAAAAACGGTTTTTTGGACCTTCACCCATTGAAAAAATTCTAGCTTCGACAATTTTTTTACCCATTTTCGATTTTTTTACAGTTTCTGATAGAAGATAAATATACCTTTTTAACAATGTATAAAACATGTAACTCGGTTAAACCACTTAGAATTTATAAGATGTCAAAGTTCAAAAATTCAATTTTTTTTGTCATTTGCCCAACTTCGGTATCAATTTAAAGTATATGTTTTCAAAACAACATGCTATTTAAAAAATATATTCTAAAACTTTATCTATTTCCCAATTGATCGAGATATTTTTTATGAAAATCACTTCAAAATTGGCTTAGAAAATAAATTTTTTCGATTTCAACCCAGATACAGAAATTCGAACTTTTAGGTATAGAACAAAAATGTTGTTTCGGCACGTAGTAGGATAAGTTGGGCGCCAGGATTTGATGAAGGGTTTTTGTAGAGGAGCTCAATACAAACATTTTTTTTCTTTGGGAGGGGGATCTATCTCCCCCGTTTAGGTGGGAGGGGCATTTTTCTAAAAAAAATTATCAAAATAAAAAAAAATAATTAAAAAACAACGGCAACACTTACAGTAATAAATGATACCATTTCCAAAAGGCAAAATTGTGCATTTGATTCTAATTGATTCTAATCAATTGAGACAGTTTTCTGTCTAAGTAATTTATTTACTAAAATTCACAGTCTGGACAAAAATAGTATAAAATGAGTTTTAAAAAAAATTTTTTCCCCTATTTTTAACTTTGAAATCGATTATTTCAAAATCTATTGGTAATATTATATTGATTTTGGGGGTATTAGGGGATTTTCAAATACCGTTTCGTATTCAGTGCGACTAGCTCTACAAAACCTGATAGGTCTCCGCCCGCGTATATTTTAAAACCTCATTTTTGTAACACCGTGTAATCGTAAAGAGCCGTTTTTTACAATTTCCTTATTGCTTTCCTTCCCTTAAAAAGTAAAAAACCAACTTCTCAACGATCTTTAAATCATTAAAACTTTTTGTCGTTTTATAGGATTTTTTTTTCCTTTCCTTTCTTCGGATATCCTTGCGGCTTCAATTATTTCTCTAACTTTCACACGCCTATCGTTTAATACCATCTAAGGGACCTTGCCGATGATTTTCAGTGTGGCTGCTGTTTTCAGCAATCCTTGACGTGAGTTATCTTCCAGGGTTAATATGTATGCTAAACGTATAGTTAAATGTACACTTATTTGTAATTGTTTGTTTTAAATATAAAAACAAAAAACAGGTTGTTCAGGCCCGGTTGTCATTTTGTTGGATGTATAAGTACGGTGACCATATTTCTAGGAGCGAAACCCGGGACAAATAAAAAATTTGTTGGATCGTTACACATTGTTTTTTCAAAAAAAAAAAAAAGACATAATGAAATGAGTTTTCATGAGTCAGAAATCAAGAAAACTGTTTTATAATAGGTACTGGTAATAACTTCTAAAAAAATATTTTTTTAATCAAAATTGTGAGAACCGTTTTTTTAGCATTTTAATTTTATTTTTCAATTTTGAATATGTCCTTAAAAGTTTTGAAATTTTTCTTTCTTTTTCTTGTGTTGCATTTTAACCTGACAAACACAAGCTGGAACTAAATAATTGACGAAATTTTTTTAAAAACTAATGCTTTTATTCGAAAAATTAGAAAAAAATTATTTTCCCGTACAAAGTATTTAAAATTTTGAATACAAAACCAGTGAATGTGGAAATACGGGACAATCACGGGACAAACTAAAAAATACGGGACACTTATTCGTCCCGGGTTTCTTAAATTAAAACCCGGGACAAGCTATAGAAATACGGGACAGTCCCGGGTAAACCGGAACGGATGGTCACCGTATGTATAAGGGAATGATGAGGCTTTCAGCCATGGTAGTTATTTGAACCGTTTAGTTCTTAACCTTTACTTTATTATTATATTTGCAGTAAAATGGCGTATGAAATAAAAAATATTTTGATGAAATAATTATTTCTTATTATTTGGCAATGTTTAAGTGAAAGAATTGTAAAAAACAAAAATCAATTATGAGTTGAGGAAGCAAAATACTGTTGCAAAGTCGGGATTTTTCGAAATTTCACAAAAACTGCATTAAATCGAAAACCGTAAGGATTTGGGATCAACAAGTTACCAAATTCTGAGAGCCCTAAAGTTGGCCTATCAGCATATTTCGTTTGATACATTACTTTTGGGACACCCTGTATAACCTCGCACAATAACATTTCAATAAAAAAATTGTTAAATCGTGAATCTACATACCTCGAAATTTATTTGCAGTTGTTTTACCTACAGTTAATTTTAATTGTTTGTTTTCAATATTAAATCTATTGGCCTATTTTAAACTCAGGTTGTTCAGGCCCGGTTGTCATTGTTGGTTTGATAAGGGGAAAGATGAGGCTTTCAGTCATGATAGTGATTTGAACTTTTACTTCTTAATTACTACTTCTTCACTTTATTTTACTATTTCTTTCGACCGCAGTTTTGAAGAAATATTGGAGTATTTGAGTAAATGTAACACAAAAAGGGTTATATTTCCTCTGCAGGGTTAACTTTGCACCACATACTCAATGAGATTGTTTTTTATTAAGGCTCAGGAATCGTGCGTTTATCAAACTAAAAATACCGCAACGAAAATTATGTTTATCAAAAAAGTAGGCTTTATTCAAAATCAAAATTTCACTGTCCTATTGTGAAAAACTTTCTTAATAGAACTATGCATATGGAAAACAAATCAAATAGTCCAGTAATTTTAGGTTTTGTCTGCGGAAAAATTCCTACTGGGCTCGATTTTGGTATAGACCTTCGTTACGGCGTTGTTATGAAGATGTGAAAAATCGACATTGATATCGCGTCCGCGTTAGAAGTTATAGAGGTCAAAAGGTCACGAAAATCAGTTTTTCGCATATACACTGCCGCTCATCTGAATAGGTTCACATTTTAGTTCATTTTACATTTGGCCTGTCTTGGTATTTAATGCAATGGCACATCTTTTTTATGTATGTAACGAGAGAACATCTTTATGCGCTTAGTTTAGGAGAAAAAAAATTGTCTTGGGCAGGGTTCGGACTTCAGTTTCAAAATTTCGAAGCAAATTTGAAAAAAAAAGTGAAGTAGATCCCAAATTTCGGAAGTAGATTTCAAAATTAAAGTTTCAGAACATTTATTTACAAAAATTTATTCTAAATAAATTATTTTTCAAGAAAATTATTTTTCTTTACTTTTTTTATTATGATCTTTTCCAAAAAACCTTTCTCATCTAGTAGTTGTAACGGTGCTTTGGGGTAAAACGGTTAATTCAGCATAATCTAACAAATTTTTGATCAGGCATTCTCCAAAATCAGTCAAAATTACTTTGATAAACTTTATTTATATCTTGAATTCGAAGAATAATTGACCTTCATTCATCATTTGAGATTTCAGTTGAGCTTTATTTCTCATTGCCTCGACCAGATTTAAAATTGAAGTTAAATCCCTTTCTCTAAATTTATTATTTGAAAAATATTTTTCAATCAAGAAATAGAAGTAGATCCTGAAAAAGAGAAGTAGGGAAGTAGATTTTATTTTTTTCCCAAAATCGAAGTAAATCTACTTCGATCGAAGTAAAGTCCGAACCCTGGTCTTGGGGCCTACCGTTCTTCTCACACGGTAGCTAGACCAAATCTAGTCATAAAATCAAGCATATTTTTTGGCTCATCTGAATAGGTTCAAAAGCAAAAATGTTAATAAATGATGAGTTGCATGGGTCTGTTGGACTCAAAATTGTGTCTGTCAGTAAATCTGATTGTGTATAACCTGTAAGGATGAAAACATGTCGTGAAAAATCTTTAGGCGCGGAAAAAATGTGGAAAATAAAAGAAGCCTTTGAATTAGACCGAAACCAACGATGCGTTGGGACAAAAACAAACGCAAGTTAAAATTTAGTAAGCAGTTATTTGCGCAATATCCAAGGGTATAGAAACAACATTGAAAGTCGATGTAAATCAGTCACAACATGGGCCGATAGATGTGCAATGATCAGAATAGCATGACTTCGAGCTAAAAATTAAGCTGAAAACGGGTATAAAATGCAGTTTAACGACGGCAAAACGGGTTTTCAGAAGTGGTAAACATTTGAGGAGAACAAAACTTCGCAAAAATTATCACTTTACAAACCCCGAACAGAAACTCAACTCCAATAGAAAAAAAACTCTGTTTGAAATTGCAGATCAAAAGTTTTGTATGAGGAAATAGCTTTGCATTTAATGACATTGCCTTCACAGTTATGTAGACACCTTAAAATAATGCTTCTCTCTACGAAGCTCATAAAAATAGGAATTTAGCCCTCAGGGCCCACTTAATAAATTTTTTTTCCTTTGAAAAATCACCGGTTGCAAATTCGACTTTCACGACAATTTTTTTTTTATTGGAGGTGAGTTTCTGTTCGTGGTTTGTAAAGTGATAATTTTTGCGAAGTTTTGTTCTCCTCAAATGTTTACCACTTCTGAAAACCTGTTTTGCCGTCGTTAAACTGCATTTTATACCCGTTTTCAGCTTAATTTTTAGCTCGAAGTCATGCTATTCTGATCATTGAACCTATTCAGATGAGCCAAAAAATGCTTGATTATATGACTAGATTTGGTCTAGCTACCGTGTGAGAAGAACGGTAGGCCCCAAGACAATTTTTTTTCTCCTAAACTAAGCGCATAAAGATGTTCTCTCGTTACATACATAAAAAAGATGTGCCATTGCATTAAATACCAAGACAGGCCAAATGTAAAATGAACTAAAATGTGAACCTATTCAGATGAGCGGCAGTGTATCTCGTGACCTGGTGCTCGGAGGTCAATAGGGGTCTATGAAAAATCTGTTCGTCATAAAATTATCTACAAATATTGCCTCATGAATTTTTCTCTAAATCCAATCGTTTTCGGAATGAGCTGTTTCAAGCGTACATGATACCTAATAATAGGTTTGTTTTATTTAAGAGTGAATAATTCAGTATTTGAATAAACTGAAAAATACATGTGTAATCTTTTTTGCTTTTATTAATACGTTTTTATAAGTTTCACTTGTAATCGATATTCAAACTAACTTACTAACTAACTAGCTAAGTAACTTAGCTACTAACCAACTATTATATATATAAAATAAAATCTTAGCAATTAATTTTGACCATCAGGTCAAAATTACCTACCCTGAGACGTTTTGGTCTCAGGGTAAAAACATTTGAAGGTCAAAACACCCCAAATCAATCTTAGACTACTTCTAAGAGTCATATCGATACTTTGAACAAATTTATGTAGTTTGAATGACTACGTTGTAATACAGTCCGAAATCGGTTGGATTTACAGAAAAATGCATAAGGCAATATTTGTAGATAATTTTATGACGAACAGATTTTCCATAGACCCCTATTGACCTCCGAGCAACAGGTCACGAGATATATGCGAAAAACTGATTTTCGTGACCTTTTGACCTCTTTAACTTCTAACGCACCTAACACATCTTCATAACAACGCCGTAACGAAGGTCTATACCAAAATCGAGCCCAGTAGGAATTTTTCCGCAGATTGGGGTAAAAAATGCCTAAAATTACTGGGCAATTACTCGGCAAACTCAGCAAATACAAACCTTAGTTTTCGGGTGGGGAAAAGTAAGTACAAAGTAAAATGTGCACATCGCAATAATTTATATTCAAATGTAAATATACAATCCTTAAGTAATGTAACAAAAAGCCTTTCATGAAATACTTATCTTTGCAGCATTCCACACATTATTTTTGTAATTTTATGTAGCCAATTATAAGAGAAAAACTTTAATCTGCAACAAGTATTTCTTCCAATATATGAATTGGCCAAATATTTTTTTTGGTCTTTGTAAGATCAGTTTATGAATATATAACTCACCTTTGCATCTAAAACAACTTGAATGCGTTCAATTCTCCCATATTTTGAAAACAAATCACGTATTTTGTATTCATCAGTGTGGATACTCAATCCGAAAATTCCCAAACATCTGCTTTGAAATGGTTTGTCCTAAAAAAAAAGTTGAGTAAATTGAAATTAAAATTGAATTCCTGCTGCTTTAAACTACTTACCCGGGTTCCTGGACGTCGTTGTTTTGAAGCACAGGGACTACGAGATCGCGACCTACGTCTATATCTTGGTGAATATGATCTTTGAGAGGAATAAAATTAAATTTATTTTGTAGATTTTTTCTGATATGAATTTTCTTCGAGAAAAATGTGTCTTTTGCTTGATGTTTGAGTGTGTAAGATTTTTAAAATAAAAATTGACGAAGTTCTTGAACTGATTAGATTTGAATTTGATAATTGGCTGTGAATGTTAGGAACTAATTCATACGAGAATAAACTTAGAAATTTTGCTTCTACACTTACCTGGAGCGGCTGTGACTCTTAGAGCGTCGGCGACCACCATTCTTTCGCGGTGGTGGAGGAGTTCTTGATCGGCTTCGGGAGTAGCTTGGTGTTTTTCTTGAAATAAACATAACCAGTAAGAATATTGTTTAATATATATGTGATAATTGCAAATTTATTTATTTTTTTTTAATAATCACATGTGTTAAAATGCAAGTACAATTTTGGCCAAAAAACTCCAGAAAAGAAGTGATTTTTTTTAAGGAACAGATGAAACAAAAGAAAATTGCAAATATTTTGAAAATTTTATTTATATTTAAATAAAATGCACGACTGGGTCGCACGAAATTCCTCTTAAGGATAAAGTTGTTAAAATGTTTAAGAGTTTTTAGATAGACATTTAGAAAATTTATATTAAAAACAATAAATTCGTTTTTCAAAGGTAAAAAACACCTGAAAACAAATTGAGCTCCAAAAGAAGTATGCAATTTGATTTTTTTTATTAACATGCATTTTTAGAGTAAAAAAAATAGGTTGTCTGTAAAGCCGGTTTACGGACGACGATTTTACGTGATAACGTCGTCAGAAAACAGGTTGTGTGCTTTTGTTTAAAATGAGTCAATTGAAGCGTTTACTTTTTTCAAACAATCATAATTTACAAGAAAAAGCTAAAAAAAAAAATACCTTTTTTATTTTCTCATTATATTAATTTTTTTATTCTAAAAGCTTACAAAAAAAATTATTCAATTTAAAAGCCAAGTATTTCTTCTTAAGAACAAAACCATTTTTAAATTTTTACAATGCGCAAAAAGTATAAAAATAATTTATTGAAAACAATCATTTTCATAAAAAAAAGCAAAGAAAACATGAATTTGTATCTTCTCACGTCATTAATTCCATTTTTTCCCTAACAACCTATATACCATCTGAAAGCTTATTGTCTTAGCTCAAAATATATATATATATCTATCAGGTCCATGAGACATCTACAAAAAGAGCTAGAATTTTTTGAACTCGATCAAATTTCATTAAAAAAAGCAAAAAAAAACATTTATTTTTATGTTCTAAGGCTATGGAATCAATTTTTTGGTTTGACAATTGTATCAGGATGCTCATTAAAGTTTAATAAAATTTCTATCTGCTCTTGGTCAAAAGTAATAACCTGTTGAATTCTAAAATTTTATTTTACCGTTATCTCAAAATTGTGTTTACGAAAATGATTGAAATGAATGAATGATCGCACACATATAGTCGTAGTCATGGTCTAACATTACTCCGTATACTTTATTACTGTATCTATTAAACAAAAAAAGATAAAAATAAAAAACGATGAAAATCGGTTAAAAACGGTCAAAAAACGTGTTTTTTAAAAACTTGTTTCTTCCGTTATTCAGTCAAAACTCACTAAACGATTTCAAGTTTTTGCACATATATGCATAAGGCCATGTCCTATAAGTGAACGCTCCAAAAAATAAACATCAAAAATTACCCATAAACACCCCTAAAAAACAATGTGTTTTTCAAAAATTCATATTTCGAAACGCAGAGTGTTTTTTCCTAATTTTTTTTCCCTCATCTTTCACCTGGCATCTTTAGAATTGTCAAAAAAATTTCCTTAACCCAAGATCATCATTTTGTCATAGTCCCAACACGTGAACAACGTTCAAACAAAACGTTATAGCTTAGTTTCAATTTTTTTTTGTTAAATGCAGCTATTCTTAAATTAAATCTCATCTATTTATAGCAAAAAAAAATCAGTTCTCTATGACTTCGCGTTTAGATTTTAGCCCAAATTTCATCTTTCCGTTTTACCCCTGTTTACCATATTAAATGACGGAATTTTTAAAAATCCTTCATTTGAATTAAGCTTTAGGTTATTATCTTTCAAATAAGCTATAGAAGATTTTTGTATCTCTAATAGTTTATTTTTAATTTTTAATTAAAATTTTTTGCCGCACTGCGAAAGTGCGAGAGTGTAACGTTAGAAAATGGCGTCACTTTTTTGTGGTGGCTGCCATCATGGTATAAAAAGACAAGGTATGATCATTAGAGTCGCCATCTTACAAAATGGGGTAATAAGGTTTTGACGTTTGGCATTTGGCAAAGTCAAAAGCAACAACAACTTCCAAGACAAATTTGTTTACAACAACAATTTCAATGGGCTGGGCTGTCAAAACCTTAAGTAGCCATAAGTTTTGACAGTTCTCGATACTGAGTTTTTTCTAATGATCATACCTTCTCTTTTTATACCATGGCCATGGTTCATCGATTTATAAGACGTTATCACGTCAAAAATGGTTAGAGCCGTTTCTTATAAAACTTATTTTTTTAGATAATTTTTTGAAGAAAAAAATCAAAAATTAAATTGAAATGCCATTTTGTAGAAATTACCAATCAACATCTTAAACTAAAATTTCAAAAAAAGGCAATGTCTCGTTTTCGAAAATTGATTTTCAAAAAAAAAATTTTTCAATTTTTTTTTTAAATCCAAAAATTATTTTTTTTATTATTTAATGCTTTTGTTAATATTTCATTGAAATAGAATTATTATTTTGGCAGAAAATCAAATTTGAAAAAAAAAACAGTTCTATGGCAGGTACCGTTAATAATGGTTTTCGAAACAAAATTTTCCATGAGGAGATAAAGCACACCCAAACACTAACATTTGAATTTTTTAAACAAAATTGTTGGAACCTTTTTCGAGTAAATTAAACTTTTCCGAAATTGGTATATGACAGGTACTGTATTTTTCGTCCAAACATTTACAGTGTTGGACAAAGAATTAGCACACTCATAGAAGAAAAAATTAAATTATATTTAGAAAACTTGTTTCTATTTCCATATGTTCACTTTTCTGTTAATAACATTACTTACACATATACATAAGTATATTTTCCCAAAAAAAAAATTTTAAATTTTAATATCTGATAGAAATATATGAAAAACATACTAAAAACGTCCAATTTTGTGTGGACATGCAATTAGCACATTTCAATAAAATTGCCTATTTATGAGACTTAGCGTTACTAAAACTAAATTTTTTTAAATAATTTGTTAGAAATCCATTATTCTAAACCGCATTGAGTTTTCTTGTCAAGCTCTCGACTTAGGACTCACAGTGTTGCTCAGGTATTGAATAGCAAGCATTCTCAAATCTGTTAAAACTTTCGGTTTTTGTTTTTCAATGCGTTCATCCACGTCATTCCATAAATTTCCTATCGGGTTTAGATCGGGTGATTGAGCAGGCGACTTTAAAACATTTACTATATTGACCTCTAAGGCACTTTTCGCTAATTTTGAAGTGTGCTCAGGGTCATTTTCGTGCATGAAGCGCGAGAATCTCCTGAATATCACGACGTTTAAATTAATTTTCTCTCTATTTTTAGGGCCATTTTTTTCATTCGGAGTTGAACATAACTTGAGGATTTTTATCCTCAACTTCCGAATTCGGTTTTATTCACTCCAAGTTGACGTTTCCAACTTTCGATTTTAAACTCGAGAGATGATCAACTTCCAATAGTCCTGATCCAGGAACCTTGGATTGTAAAATCCTTGGTGAGAGGCCTCGGGACGAAAGATTATTCTCTGCTGTATGTGACGGATAAAGGTGAGCACACTAGCAAAGAAAACACTAACAGTATTTTTACTACCTAATTACAGCGATCACAACCGCTAGACTACAGACCGCCAAAGGAACGTATTGGATTACGTCCGCTTATCTAGGACATGATTGTGGACCGCCTCCGGGAGAGACACTTGGGCGAATGATCGCAGCAGCAGCGAGCCAAAAAGTAGATCTCCTAATTGGTAGTGATGCTAATGCTCATCACACAGTGTGGGGGAGTACTGACGTAAATGAAAGAGGTGAGCCACTTTTTGATTTTATTCTAAGTACTAGTCTCCTTATTTGTAATATTGGTAATGAACCTACCTTTGTCACAAAGAACCGACAAGAGGTATTGGACATTACCCTTATATCACAAACAATTCACCACAAGATATGAAATTGGACTGTATCTAATGATCACTCATTTTCAGATCATAGGTATATTCAATTCAGCCTCGAAGATGAATGTATAAAACCCACTGGTTTTCGTAATTACAGAAAACCGATTGGGTGAAATATAGGGAAACTTTCAATACCTGCTATAATAATCAGGACAATATTTTCCCTTCTAATACTGATGATCTTGACATAGAAGTCAACGATCTCACTAAAGCTCTCAACAACTCCATGGTTAACTCTTGTCCTCTTACCACAATAAGAGGAAAGAAAAAACCGCACTGGTGGAACAAAGAGCTTGAACCGCTCAGGAAAGACTGTAGAAAGGCTTTCAATAGGGCTAAACAAACAAGGAACCCATCACACTGGGACCTGTATAAAGTTTCTCTAAAAAGTTACAAGAAACAACTACGGAAAAAAAATCTAGACTAAGGAAAATCCTTTCAACTAATCCAACCATGCCGAGCTCTCTAAAAGACTCAAATGGTGATTGGACTAGCTCCTATGAGGAATCACTAAACTTGCTGCTAGACACTCACTTCCATGGTAGCTCGAACTATATAAGTGACATTGGTCACCGATCCAACCAATTTTATCAAATTAGTAAAGATGGTATCATACCCGCCGAACTACAACACGTCTCAGATATCATATTGCGAAATCTAGAAATTATAATGATAAGCTGTATAAGCTTCTCGTATATTCCAAAGGCCTGGAGAGAAGCTAAGGTGGTTTTTATACCAAAGGCGGGTAAATGCTTTCATGTCACTCCAAAAGATTTAAGACCTATTAGTCTATCATCCTTTCTGCTTAAAACCCTAGAAAGAATGATAGGTATCCATCTAAGACAGGAAATAGAACCATTTCTGATCTCTAAGGCACAACATGCCTACACTAAGGGGAAATCGGTGGAAACAGCTCTCCGTTCTTTGGTTAGCACCATTGAATATTCCCTACACTACAAAGAGTACACTCTTGTTGCTTTTTTATACATAGAGGGTGCGTTCAATAATGTCAGGAACTCAGCAATCATGAATGCTCTAGACAATCTCAAAATAGAAGACCCGCTTAAGAACATGATAGACATCATGCTGAGCAGCAGGATTATCAGTTCAGAAATGGGTAACTTCAAAACGCGTAGAGCAGCCAACAGAGGGACCCCTCAGGGAGGGGTCTTATCACCTCTCCTATGGAACTTAGAAGTCAACGAACTGCTGTTAGACCTAGAAGGAGAAGGTTTTAAGCATTGAATAATTACAAATAAAAGTGGACACCCAGGGAAACTTCCGCTGCAAAATTGTCGGCGCTAGTATCGTGCGTTGAATTAAAAAAGCAAATCCAACAAACCAAAAGCAAATCGAGCAACCCAAAATCAAATCCTAAACCAATTATACATATAGATAAAAGTTTACCTATTTCAAAAATTGGAGATAGCCTAGAGGATGAGGTGAATAGGTCTGATAAGTTTACCTGCCTAGGTTCGAATCTGACGGGAAATTGAGATTTTTTTTTTACATTACTAGAATAAAAATTAATTAAATTTGTCAACAAAAAATCTCCGCAAAAATAAAAAAAAAAACTAATTTCAATTTATACCGGTATTCGAACCTAGGTCAGTAGGAGTAAAAGGCATCGTCCTTGTTCTCTAGACTAATATGACTTTTCAATATACGAAAACTTATATCAATATAAGGTCTTTGAAATGTATAATAATAATTATTAATTTTTTTATGAAGGTTTAAACAAAATTATTAGTTAAGACTCAACTCGAAAATACATAATAGTTGAGGCGCACACATGTAGTTCATCTATCTTCCGGTACGTTGTGGTCGCATGAGTAATCTGCGGTGTCACTTCTATTTGTAATTATTCAATGGTTTTAAGGTTATAGCCTACGCGGATGATGTGGCAATTGCCGTTTCGGGCAAATACCCACAGACACTTGCAGAACTGCTACAAACAGCTTTAAACAAGCTAATTCACTGGGCTAAAGGATGTGGATTGGATATTAATCCCCATAAAACGGAACTTGTCCTCTTCACGAAGAAATACAAGATGTATCACTTACTCTATCCGATCAAGCAGTTCTGAGTCTAGGACTCATTTTTGATAAAAAAAACTGACCTGGAAGCTCAATATTGAAGAAAGGGTTAAGAAAGCCAATGTGGCACTCTTTTCATGCAAAAAAGCCATTGGTGGCAAATGGGGCTTTTCTCCTAACATTGCACACTGGCTATACATATCGGTCATAAGACCAATACTTACATACGGGATGGTAGTTTGGAAGACTGCACTGGACAAAGCGACAAACTTAAACAAGCTTATCAAAGTCCAAAGGTCAGCTAGTAGGTGCATAAGCGGTGTACTAAGGTCAACCCCTTCTGACGCCCTCAACATAGTACTAAATCTCACACCCCTACATTTTCAGCAAACAAGTAGCAGCAAGCTCAGCTACTCGTCTAAAAGCGACCCTTCAGTGGACCAGTAATAATATTGGCCACACTAACATTCTAAACAACTTCGGATTCATTCAGGATCGTTTAGACTATACCACACCTGAATTGGTGTTCGATAATAATTTCCAGAACTCTATTCCCTCCAGAACTGAATGGGATGACCTTAGCACTCTGGACAATGACTCTTAACACTTCTATACTGACGGTTCAAAAACCAACGAAGGTGTAGGAAGTGGTATATTCTCGGAAAAACTGAATCTCAGTCTTTTCTTTCGCCTACCAGACCAATGTAGCGTGTTCCAAGCAGAAATTCTGGCGATTAAGGAGCTTCTCTCTTGGCTCAGAGAAAACGTAATATCCAACACGGATATTCGGATCTTCTCGGACAGCCAAGCAGCTATTAAATCTCTTGCCTGTCACTACAAATTCAATCACGGTCCTCGACTGTCAAACATCTCTAAGGGAGATGTCTGAGCAGTTTAACATTCACCTCGTATGGGTGCCGGGACATAGTGACATTCCAGGCAATTGCAGGGCAGACGAACTTGCCAAACAAGGAACAATCACTCCTCTACAACCAGAAAGGAACAATATAGGAACACCTATCGCTACATGCAAACTAATGATAAAGCAGGACGCTTTAAAGAAAACCAACCTCAGATGGACTTAGAGTAATACTTGCCTAGCTACTAAACAAATATGGCCTTGTATAGACTTGAAACGTTCAAAGGGTTTGTTTAATTTAAACAGAATGCATATTAGCTCCACCATAGGTTTTCTTACAGGACACTGTCTAATAGGTAGACTAGCAAAAAGAAGAGGTTGCATGGATGAAGAAGAAGACGAAACTGTTCAACATCTTCTGTGCACCTGCCCTGCTCTCTCTAGTAGAAGAAAACTCCATCTTCTAGGAGAATTCTTCTATGAATACACTAGCGATCTAGTGAAAACGGAAGTTAAAAGTCTATCTTCATTCATTAGAAGCTCCGAGTGGTTCGGCTAGTGAGTTCCAACTTGCTAGTCTTTGTGGTATCACAATGGATCCATAAGGGTCTAAGGGCCATTTTGTTCACTAGAAGTTGAACATAACTTGAGGATTTTTATCTTCAACTTCGCAATTTGCTTTTGTTCACTAAAAGTTGACGTTTTCAACTTTCGATTTTTAACTCGAGAGTTTGTCAACTTTCAGTTTTATCAACTTCCGGAAATTGTAGAAGTTTAGTAAGCAAACTTGAGAGTTTGAATGAAAATGTCATGTTTTTTGTTTTATTTATTGAGAAAAAATTCAGTTGGCCTTAGACATGGAACAATTCAAAACCGGAATGCCTGCCGACGTTTCCTGAGCCCTGAGGTCCACCCGGCGAACCCGGGTAAGCAGTAAAGAAGGAGAGATGTGATCCCATTTGAGACCATGACTTTCTTCGAAAATGGAGAAGAAGCGAACCTATTGCCGGAGCATTGGAACACAACAATGTTCCGGGACGGAAATTTTCGACTATAACACAGAGGGACGGCGCACAGTGGGGCAGAATAGGTCGATTTGTGATATTAATTACTTCTACTAATAATAAGACATATTTTGTCACTTTATTTGATTTTGTAACTAAAGTTAACAGACTTCTTGAATTTTATGAACTTTTTTCGATTAAAATTTTTATTTTTCTCCAGGAAATTAAGTAAGGGGACAAAATATTAATACATTTGAAAAAACCTATAATTTTGAATTATGTTTTTTTTTTTTGTTTAAAAAGTGAACTTTATTTTAAGAAATAGTTCTTCAGTTTAACCTAAGAAAAAAATTGTATGTGAAGAGGGCTGTATCATCCCTCGTTCCGGTGGGAGGGGCAATTTTCTGAAAATTTGACCTTAAATTAAAAAAAAAAATACATAAAATCAAGAAAAAGACATAGCAATAGCTTTTTTGAAAGCTTATTTTCCATTCTTTCAAATGCTTTTTGATTAAAGTAGTTTTCGCGAATACTTTTTGTGAAATATAATTTCAAAGTCAAAACTTTGAAAAAAATTGTCAAATTTGATGTTCAAGTTATTTTTTTTTTTTTTTCAAATTTGCTTTGTAAGGTGGGACTTTTTTTTAAAAACCTTAATTGGAAAAAAATTTATAATAAATTAAATTAAAAAATATTTTAATAAAAAAAAAGTAAAAAACAAAAGCACTAACTTTATATAACAAATCACCCTGTTTCACGAAACTTCTTATAATAAAATAAAAAAAAAACAACTTATAAAAAGAAAAAAAAAAACATTGTTTTTATAAGTAATCAGTGCATGTTTGTCAAAAAAGAATGATTTTGTAATTTATTTTAATAAAAACAAAAAAGCAGTTTCTTTAAAAAAAAACCTTTTTTGAAGTTCAAAATTTCATTAAAAATATTTTAGGCAAATATTTAGCATATGGGCTTATAGAGAAATTGCTTATCATGCTTTCTCCATTTTCAGACTTGCTAAATATTTGCCTAAACAGAAGATTTTGAGAAAAAACTTTAATATGCGTTTCAAAAAATTCATTATTTTCTCATTCAATTTTTAAATATAAGAAATTTTTTTAAATTTTTTTTTGAAGAAGGATAGTAATTTACATACTTTTATCTATGCGAGAAATTTGTATTTTACTTTTTTCTCAAATAATATTGAGTTTAAACAAAAAAACAAAAGAACACCTTTTTTATTACTTATTAAAAACTGAATTTTTGCTCTAAAACTTTGAACTTCAACAGCATAAATAAACATAAATCAAAGACTTTGAACAAAACAAATATGCTCATTTTATCAATTTTACTGTTAAGTTTAGAACTCGTGATCTTTTTTTCGCATAGCTTTAGTTTAAAAAATAACCTTTATATCACCACACTATATGGGGCTGCCCCACTGTGCGGCGTAGTAAAGAAAGACATCGTCTATGGTGGCGCCCGCAGGAAGGGGACCTCAATCAGTTTGACGTGCGAGCTAAGGATATAGCTAGCTGGAGAAGTTTGTTGATTGAGGCCCAAATCCCTAAGTAAATAAGTATGCGATTTGATATATTTTCATTAATAGTGACTTTAAATTTTATGGAGTGGGCCTTAGTGGCTTTAATTTAAAACACCATAATTCTCAAGTTTAAGTTATTCCCAAAGTAAATTAAGCATATTTACCTTCTGCCATTTTTCCTGACTGGTGAAGTGCTGATGCTTCGACTAGCGCTGCGCGGTGTCTGCAAATAATGGGGGAGGTTAGAAACGATGAGCATTTTTTTATTTTTCTATTTATAATAATAAAACTGTAAGCAAAAAGTCAGTCGGCTAACATGTCGAACTAGAAACAAGAATTTTAAAAAGTCTTTAAATTATTTGATCAATAAAAGCGTCTCTTAGATCGAACTTTGCCTGGTATTCTTGTTTATAGGACATAAACAAACTACAAATGTGAAAAGTTTTTTTTTGATAATAAACAAGAAAAAAAAATGAAGGTTCATTTACCATGCGTCTGCTCATTTTCTCCGGCATATAGATTCGGAATTTATTGTAGTTTTGGTATAATTGTTGTTAAACAACGTTGGGTGAATATTTATCTTTGTTTATTTGAGTAAATTTAGCACTTATAAGCTCGGTTTCCAAAATGTATGAAATTTCTTTCGTTGGTTGATTGAAAAATGATGGAGAACCGAGAAACTCTTTTTTTGTACTGTGAAATGAGAAAAAGTACAACAACATCATAACAGGGCTGACAACATTTAGAATATATAAATTGACTGAGTGCATTCAAACAACGAAAGAAAATAACTCATTGGACTAAATACATAACCATCTAGTGGCAACTAGAAGTACTAAGAATTTAAAGAATAATGCCCGTCGTACACTACGTGCACAACTAGTTCAACCAACTTCTTATTCAACTCCTCAATTGGATAAGCAATTTTATAACCTCGTACACTAGTGCACAAACTCACGTTCTTCACGTTGAGCAACAAAACTAGATGTAAAATTGAATAAAACGCGTTGGGGGCCCCTACACCTAGTTGATCAACTCCATCAATTGTTAAACACCCTCGTACACCTGGTTTATCAACTTCATCAATTGTTGGATACCCTCGTACACATAGTTGACAAACTCATTCAATTGTTGAACAGCCTCGTACACCTGTTGATAAACGTGTTGGATTTTGGGGAAAAAAATCGTTCCTCGAGTCTATCAACTGCGTTCTCTATGTAGTTGCTAAACGAGTTGATAGACAAGTTTATACCCTCGTACACATAATCAAAAATTGCTGGTTGGACAACGCGTTGAATATAATTGGTGTCGGTAGCTTTTCAAATATGTAATTTTTACTTCTGTTGTACACATTTTTTGCGTCCACGCACCTGATTTCTGAATATATATACCTATTTTATTATTCTTTTAGTATTTCCTCTCAAAAATAAATAAAATGCACAACTGGGTCGCACGTACTTGCTCTAATGCTTGGAATAGTAAAAATGATAAAAAAAATTGAACTTTTTTAATTCAAATAATTGAACTTTTTTTTTAATTCAAAAAATTATTTTTTTAACTAGAATTACTAAAACGTTTCTGTACAAAAACGTTCATTCAAATCGGTGGTGTAGCTTAGGAGAAAGTCAGGCATCAAGAAAACGGTTCTATGGCAAGTACCTTTAATACCTATCCAAAACTTTGATTTGTATGTATTTCAAAAGTACGATAAAAATTGATCAACTCGATCAACACAACATTTAGTCCCGCATTTACAACAACAAACGCTAAAAAAAATTATGAAGTTGGCCAACGAGTTGGAACAACAATAGGCAACACATTATCGGGAAAATGTTGCTCAACGCGTTGATTGAGGATTTCCAACGAGCAACTCGAGCTCGTACACTACTCGTATACTTGTTGAGAAACTCGTTGAGCAACGTTCTCCAACTCGTTCGTTGAATATAATTGAGGACACCGTACACTAGAGTTGAATGCGTTGATATCGAAATTGATGCGTTGAGAGCTTAGTGTACGACGGGCATAACCTTCAAGCAAGAAAACTGAGTTCAGAGAAAAGACATTCCGACCTCAAAACGAGAAAAACGGGGTTGCACTCACACATTTGCAACTTTTTGTTTATGAACACAAAGTCGAAGGAGAAATCGTGGTGAAAAAACCAATACGTATAAAATCGGCCCCGCGGTAATTATAATTTCCATAATAATTTGAGCCGCCGTCGGACCCGTTTCGTATTCGAAACGAGGTCGGACTCGTTTGCTTGAGAGGGTAGTCCTATCTTATGTCGAATTCCTTTCAATTTTTTGAATCGCCTCAAAAAATCGAATTTTTGGTGTTAAAAAGGAACATGAAAACAGACCGAATTAATTTTGCGATTGTATGTGTGTCATTTGACAACAATTTTTACACGAACGTCAAGCTGAAGCCAAAACAATTTCTGCAAAATAAAACCAGAGATTCCTTTGATCAATAATTTTGTTTATTTTCTTCGGTAATATAAAGTTATGTTAATCAGAATCAAAGGGAAATTGCAGTTATTATTAAGATCTGAGTGAAGATGAAGTAGAAGGTTATTATTTTGGCCGTATGGTGTGGTTTTACAGAGAAATTTTCTGAAGACAATTACGAGAAGAAAAGTCACAGTAATTTGACTTTTTCACAAGAACTATGCCAGGAAAAAATATATTTTGATCGCACATTGTTTTTTTTTATTATTTCATATTTTTCCGCAATAAAAATGCGATATTCAATTAAAATTTACTCTTTATTTGAAGTTGATGTTCTCAAATAAACAAACAACACGAAGAAAACTGTCAGCTTGACGTTTGAGAAATGTCAAATGTTCCAAGTGTGTGTGCAAATCCGTGTAAAGGCTTGGCCACACCGGAGGGTATGCGGTAGCGGTACGGGTAGAGGTAACGGTACTTGTATGAAAAAAATTCCAAACTGACATATCAACGTTCAGATGTGGAATTTTTTTCATACAAATATCGTTACCGCTACCCGTACCTCTACCGCATACCCTCCGGTGTGGCCAAGCCTTAAATCTCTCAAAAAAGAGGGATTAAAAAAAATTCGAATTCTGCTTCGTTTGAGGCGAATTTTTTTATTCTATGGAACATGATTTTCAGAAAAATTTCGCTTCGAGATCGCCGAAAATTCGATTTTTTAATTGAAAGGAATTCGACATTAGTGCCTGGTTACACAGTGATTTTTCAATCGATTGAAAAATCACATGAGGTGGCTACACATTGTTGTGAACAATCACGTTCCACTTTTACATTTTCTAGGAACAAACGTCAAAAAGAGGAACAATTTAGCAATACCCTCAGAAGATTTCCCTTCGTGAGCATCTTCTCCCTTCATTCCTCATCCCTCTTGCCTGCAAACTCACTGCTTAGGCGATTGAAAAATCACCGTATAGCCAGGCACTTAGGCCGTGTGTGAACTGCGTTAAAATTTTTCATCTTGGTTAAATAATTTAGTTTGAAATTTTCACTGACCAACAGCCCTATAGGCTAGTACGCAGCTGAAGCGAAACTAAATTTTACATACAAAATTTCATTAACGAAATCTTGAACGAAAAATTTCGTTTTGCTTTTCGTTTTTCAGTACGCAGCTCTAGCGAAAAATTCTAGAGTTTTTACTCATTTTTTGTCACTTACTTTTTACTGTCCTGTGCATTTTGCCTGCCTCCAAGAGCAGGGTTGACGGTTTTTTCACTTTTAATTCATTTTTTCTTGCTTTAAAATTTTTTTCTGTTGATTTTTCTTGATTTTAAATTAATTTTTATTTTTTTTATTTTGACTTTGACAGAATACTCGATGATATTTTTTCGTTAGCATTTTCGTTGTCGACTTTGGAGGCTTGAAAATTTTTCGTTTCGCGTCAGCACTGTTCTAGGCTTAAAGCCTAGTACGCTACTGATGCGAAACGAAATTTTCCATACAAAATTTCGTTAACGAAATCTTGAACGAAATTAATTTTATTTTATTTTTGCTTAAGGTTTAACTACATACACCACTTTTTGAAAAAGTACAAGAGTGAAAAGATTTTTTTTCTGGCTATCATTTGTTTAAATTTTATGAGTGTCAACTTAGAGAAACAACATTCACCGATCCAAACGGGACTAGGTGCATAATTTGCCGTTATTTAGTAGTTAATTAGCTGTGGTAATTTTGATTTTGTCATTCATTGTTTTCTTATAGGTATATTTTTTATGTTTCGCTAACTTGATATCAACTTAGCGAAATAACAACTCTTAATAAAGGTCTTTTTGAACATTTGAGTATGTCATGATTTGCTATTAGCTGCGTTCCTTTGTAAATATTTATCTACTGCTTAAGCCTTTAGGCTTAACTACATTCACTTTTTGATTTCAAAAAGTGAAAAAGTGAAAAATACACACATACTACTAGCGACATCTTCATACGAAAATGAGTATCAAAATTGTGTTTAAAACTTTAAAACTGTCATTTGTGAAAAAAAAAAAATTGTGCAGTTATTTGTTTTTGTCTTGCGGTGTACTACTGATTTGTGTTTTATTTCTTGATTATTATTATTATTTTTATTTTCTAATTTCTTTTAAACATGTTGGCATAAAGAAACTTCAACATTCAACTGTGTACATTTATTTCCCTTGTTAATTGAGCTCATCGCCGCCGCTGGGAAAGAAAACAACAACCAAATCAAAGAGTCCCCCTTTTTCCGAGAAGCATCACGACATGGTGCTTTCCATCTTTAATCTGATTTCGTTATTGTGGTTCAGTACCTATGATAAGCTTTAAGGATTGGTTTAGGAGATAATGATTGGTGGTGTGTTGCGGTGCCCGAGAGCCTTTTCTTTTTGAAGGTTACGTCGAGCTAATACATCTCTTCATGGAGATCGTCTCTTCAGTTGGTGGAAAAGCAACGAAACAAAAAAGAAACTAAAGTGAAATAAGTAATTATGTATCCTTTTTTGGCCAAAGAAAAATTTTAAAATTTAAACATGCTTCGGGTTTTATTTAGAAAACTTTCAAAAGTTCATTTATTGTATTATATCAACTACCCATCGTGTCAAGTTATTTGGCAGGGCTACAGCTTCAAAAGCTATAGAAATGATATTATTTGTACATCAAATGACAAAGGAAATACTTTTGAAAGATTATGTTGGATTGATGAAGTTTGTTTCGAAAATATAAATTTTTGTCAAAGTTTTTTTATTTACGACAAATTATCTGTCAAAAAAGGCATGTTCATTGAAAATTATCCTTTACAACGCCATCTAACAATCATTTTCTTAAGTTGTTGGTTTGCATGTGTTTGTGTTTTCAAAAAGTGAAAGTTAAAACCTTTTTAACTTTTACTTTTGTTTTTCTGAGATAAAAGATAGAATTTTGAAGTGTGTTGGTAAAAGACAAAACATTTTTTCACTTTTGTACTTTTTGAAGTTGAATGTAGCTAAGCCTTTAACTACATTGGCTCAAAAAGTGAAAAAGTACAAAAGTGAAAATTTTTAAACGCATTTTTGTATAGTTTTTCGGGCTGGAAAATTAAAACAAATGATGCAGAAAGCTTATTTTTTGGTCTAAAAAACTATTTGTATACTCTTTTTCACAAAACAATTGCGCTAGCCAGAAAAAGAATATTTTCACTTTTGTACTTTTTCAAAAAGTGGTGTATGTAGTTAATAGCCTTTTCACACCAAGCCAAAAACGCGGTTTTTGTGAAAAAACCCAAAAACCTATATCAAAAACACAAGTTTTTCCATACATTTTTCATAAACCACAAGTTTTCGTAAAACACAAGTTTTTGATTAAACTCGCCAAAAACCTGAATATGAAAACATTCAACTCCGAACGAAATAACCAAACAAACCTTTTGAAGAATTCAGCACAAATTCAGCAGACAAAAAAAAAAAAAGAACTGACAGGCAAAAATAACAGTTGTTTTACAGTTGCAGTTTGTTGATTTTTGTATCTGGTAAGAAATATTTTTCTATTCATTAACAAAATATTCTTTATAATTAATCAAATTTCTTTTCTTTTTAATTATAGAAAATGGCTGAGCAAAAAAAAAAACATAAAAAAAAGATGTGGGGAACTGATGACGAAGAGTTCCTGTTGGAACTTTGGGCTGCCTCTGAGCCACAGCTCAGAGGCAGCCGAAAAAACGGACATATATACAAGGAAATGTCCAAGGAATTTGAGGGGCGGCCAATGTCTTATTCTGCGGAGGAAATAAAAATGAAACTCCATAATTTAACGACCAAATACAAGTAGGAACAAATTCATTATTTTCTTGATATATCTATGTACAAAATTGTTTGTTAATCTTTAATTTCCAGGAAGGAAAAACAAATCATTGGTCCATCCGGAGGTTCCCCATCCGAATGGGCTTTATACAATAAAGTACACAGCATTCTTGGAGGACACCGGATACACAATTTAGAGTTTGTTGTGGAAGACAGTCGTCCTTCAGGTAAAATTATAATTTTAACAAAATTCATGTATGTAAATACATTACACACTCTATTTTATATTCTTTCAGAGTCCATTTCCAATTCAAGTGGGTCTACGGCTGCAGTTTCATCATTAGATATCACGGTGATAGAGGACCATGAGTATTCAGAATGCTCCAACAAAGAAAACCCATTATCTCCATCGCCTGATGAGGGTGCATCCACATCTAAAGCAAAAAAAAGAAAAATATGTGGTGAAAAACTAAAGGCTATTGATGAAGAGCTTCTAAAACACAGTAAAGAGGAATCACAAAAATCATTAAGAATTGAAGAAGAAAAACTTGCATGCTTTAAAGAGTTTGTTGCTGATGCAAAAAAGTTCAATGCATCTGTACTTGACATTTTACGAAAAAATAAATAATTATAGTAACTAAAAATAATGGTTTCATAATCTTTGATTGTGTTAGTTTGAATTGAATGTGGTTTTCAGGATTTGTTTTCAGGATTTAAATAAAGGTATAACTACATTGGCTCAAAAAGTGAAAAAGTACAAAAGTGAAAATTTTCAAATGCATTTTTGTGTAGTTTTTCGGGCTGGAAAATTAAAACTAATGATGTAGAAAGCTTATTTTTTGGTCTAAAAAACAATTTGTATACTCTTTTTCACAAAACAATTGCGCTAGCGAGAAAAAAAATATTTTACACTTTTGTACTTTTTCAAAAAGTGGTGTATGTAGTTAAGCCTTAAGAATTAAGAAAGACATTGTGGAAGTGAGTGAAGATATACCTACACATGTTTGAGGCGAAAAATAACTATGAGTATTGTTACCTAAATGCATGGTGATAGCGTTTCGTATAATTGAAGGCGTTGGTAGAAAGTCATCTCTTTGGGTAATATTTTCAGGTTGTTCTCTCTCTAGAGTATTATTTGCATTTTGCAACCACTGAATATTTATGTCGTCATTAAAAACGTTCAAGAAATTGTGTAAAACACAAGCTGTTTTGATTACACTGGTCAACAAAATTAAACTTTTTTTTTGTTACAGAAACCAAGGTATACTTTTCTATAGGATTTTGGTGTGCTAAGCTTGAATCCGAAGTCAAAAAAATTCTATCACATCACGTTTTTGAGATAGTCCCGTTAGAAAATCGAAAATTCCGCTTTTTACCAGTTTTCGAGATTATTTCTTAGCTTTTGGTTAGTTGTTTTAGATAAATTTGTAACGGTTTCTAGTAGAACTAAATCTTGTCTTTCTAAATCCGTTTAAATCTTTTAAAAATCTCTTTTCTTCTTTGAGAAATCTGAAGTTGAAATCAACGTGTTTGGTATATCTTATGTTTATTTACTTTTAATAGCGAATCTCGAAAAGTTCTTTGCCAATCGCTTTCAAATTTTGACACAACGTTTCGTTTACATTCCATTAAGTTCTTGTCTTGTTTTTAACAAGAAAAAAATTATATTTTTCTCACTAGTAATTATTTAGTATAACTTATCTGACACAGTCACGCTTTGATGTATCTCACCGCGATTCACCACTTTCGCAGATATAAAAACTTGCAAGATTCAAAATAGAACGTTGTGTCAAAATTTGAAAGCGATTGGCAAAGAACTTTTTGAGATTCGCTATTAAAAGTAAATAAACATAAGATATACCAAACACGTTGATTTCAACTTCAGATTTCTCAACGAAGAAAAGAAATTTTTAAAAGATTTAAACGGATTTAGAAAGACAAGATTTAGTTCTACTAGAAACCGTTACAAATTTATTTAAAACAAATAACCAAAAGCTAAGAAATAATCTCGAAAACTGGTAAAAAGCGGCATTTTCGATTTTCTAACGGGATTATCTCAAAAACGTGATGTGATAGAATTGTTCTGACTCCAGATTCGAGCTCAGCACCCAAAAAACCTATAGAAAAGTATGTCTTGATGTCTGTAACAAAAACCTTGTTGACCAGTGTTATCAATGTACTGTTGTCGATGCGGTTATCGAGACCTTTTCCTAATCTTCTAAACCTTGCTTTAAGATGACCAAAAGAATTTTCAACTACTCTTCGGCATTTCGAAAGAACATAGTTAAAATTTTTTTCTGCTTCTGTTGCTGTGGTATTAAAAGGATACGGTTTCATTAAATATTCAGATAACCTGAATGCTGAATCTCCGAGAAGTAAAACAGGAATATCTACACCGCAAAGATTCTTCGACATTTCTTTAAGAATTGGTTGTTGGTGCTGTTCTTTAACATATGAATTTTCAAAAATTTGAGAATCATTGCAGCGGCCCGGACTTCCAACGTTTATGTAAAGGAATCTATAGCTATAATGAGATCTATTAAAAAAAATCATAACCATTGTGTACAATCATTCTAACCGATAATCAACTATAGCCAATAAAACCATCGAGTACCATCCTTTATAATTATAATAATCGACAGCATCTTGTGAAGGGGGTTGAATCTCTATATGACAACCATCTGGAAAAACAATAGTGTTAATAAATAATTGAGTAGGTACATACAAAACATGTTTTTCTTTACCTATAGCTCCAAAACATTGGGGGAAACCAAGCTTTTGAAAGCCATCTACATTTTCTTTTATAATGTCTGAAGTGAGTGGATAAGCACATAGATATTTAGGGTGAAGGACACGCCAGGCTTCTTTACAAAAAGTTTTTAAGATAATATAAACTGTCGATATGCCTACACCAAAAAGAGCCGAAATGGTTCTATACTCCGCAGATGAGCCAAGAGTATAGATAGCTATGGCTACTCTTTTTCTCAGTGGAATAGACTTCCTGTAACGTGTGTCGTGCTTCTCTAAGTTTCTGACTTCATTGCATAGAACTTCGAAGGTATCCCGAGACATTCTAAAGTGTTGCTTAAAATGTTCATTATTGTTTTGCATAACTTCTTCTTCCCAGAATGTGCTGGTACGTATCTGCATAATATATTTATGTTTATCAATATTTGTTTCGTATTTTTTAATTACAAAAAGCTAACCTTTGTCCAAATGGTCCTCTGGGAGTTGAGTTTTTCTATTTCATCAAAAATCTCTTTTCTCATCTTTACCAATTTAGCTATCTGGATGCTTCGAAGTCGTTTTTTTCTTGTATTTGGTGTCTCAAAGAGGAAGAAGCTTTGTAAAACTTTTATATATTCCTCTGTTTTTTGTTTATGAATTAAAATTATATTTAAATTGTCAGAGTTCATTTTATTTGATCAATTTTGTGAGCTTAAGCTGATTTAAACAACAAAAATTAAATCTCATCGAAAACTTGACATTTGGATGTCAAAATATTTTAAACGTCACACAAAAACCTGTAAACTTGTGGTGTGAACGCTTTTCAGGTTTTTGAAAACTTTTTACCATAAACCGCGTTTTTGGGTTTGGTGTGAAAAGGCTATAAGCCTTTAGTACTTAAAACTACTTTTGCTATACTGAAAAAGTAGTTCAAAGCAGCTTTAAGTACTAAGCAGTAGATACAAATTTCCAAAGGAACGCAGCTATTAATTAGTCGTTAATTAGTTGTGATAATTTCGATTTTGCAGCTTTATAATTTCATAAGGAAATGTTTTGTTTCGCTAACTTGATATCAACTTAGCGAAACACCATCTCTAAAAAAGTTTTTTTTTTGAAAAACTGAGTGTGAGTGAATTTGCTGCTAATTTGTCGTTAATTAGTTGTGCTATTTTCAATTTTGTCGCTAACTGTTTTCGTTCAAATTTTTGACATTTTCCAAATTTGACACGAATTTATCAATTCGCTTAAAAAGTGACTTAGACTTAACGTACTAAAGCGTGGCTTATACCAAAATCTGTCGGTTGGGACCCTCGAATTAGTTGTGGCATTTTCAATTTTGTCGCTCACTGGTTTCATTCAAATTGAGTGTTGTTCCGCTAACTTGACACGAATTTAATAAGTTTCGCTTAAAAAGTGGCTTAGACTTAAGGCATCAAAGCGTGGCTTACACCTGAATTTGTTGTTTGGGACCCTCGAATTAGTCGTTATTAACGACTAAATAACGGCAAATTATGCACCTAGTAGACCTAGATTTGTATTTTTATTATTTTTACTTTACTTAACTACATACACCACTTTTTGAAAAAGTACAAAAGTGAAAAGATTTTTTTTCTGAATAGCGCATTTGTTATGTGATAAAGAGTATACAAATTGTTTTTTAGACCAAAAAATAAGCTTTCTGCGTCATTTGTTTTAATTTTTCAACCCGAAAAACTATACAAAAATGCATTTGAAAATGTTCACTTTTGTACTTTTTCACTTTTTGAGCCAATGTAGTTAAGGCTTAATGCCCGATGGTATGTTTTTGTTACCATGTTCGCTGCTGACTTTGGAGACTTCAAAAATTGTTCGTTTCGCTTCAGCAGTGTACTAGGCTTAAACAATGAAAATTGGACGAAATTTTCAAATTCCAGTCTTTAATTTTTTAAAAAGTTCCCAGCAATCATTTCAGATCACCCGAACTGACTATCGCATATATAACTCATCCGTTTCCAGCCTAAGAAATTTTAAGTGTGTCCAGCTCCTTAACTCTTTGATTTTTTTCATTATAAATTTAATTTCTCATAGTTGGCTAAACTGAATACAATGACTAGCGCTTGTCCGTCCATACTTATACCGCAATTCACGTATTGACACAAAAGTCGTCTTATATTTTTTGTTAAAAAAAGAAAGAAAAAAACCAAACGACTCAAAATTGTTGAAAAAAAGTACGAGAATAATCACAAAAAAATTTAATAAAAAAACTTACCCCAAATAGATTTCCACATTGCAAACTCGATCCACACCAAATTTACTTGCAAAAAAAACAGAAAACCTTCATCATCATCAAACAATGGCCGGTGCTACGAAAATCGAGCGAGCACAAGAACTCTCCACCCGCAGTCCCCAACACGGAATCGACTTTCTAAACAAAATTGTTCGCGAACAAGAAGTCGCCGAAAACGACGAAGAACTCATTCGCATCAAAGAACAAGGAATCCAGCAATTGGGTGAACTCTACAAACAAGATGGCAAGGCCAAAGAGTTGGCTGACCTCATTAAGGTAACCCGACCTTTTCTCAGTTTAATTAGCAAGGCAAAAGCTGCAAAACTGGTAAGGTCCTTGGTTGATTTGTTTTTGGACATGGAGGCTGGCACTGGCATCGAGGTGCAACTCTGCAAAGATTGCATCGAATGGGCCAAGCAGGAGAAGCGAACTTTTCTGCGTCAGTCTTTGGAGGCCCGTTTGATTGCATTGTACTTCGATACGGGCTTATACACTGAAGCCTTGCAATTGGGCTCACAGCTGCTCAAAGAACTGAAGAAACTCGATGATAAAAATCTGCTTGTTGAGGTACAATTGTTAGAATCCAAGACCTACCATGCATTAAGTAACTTGCCCAAAGCTCGAGCCGCTCTGACATCCGCTCGCACTACTGCAAATGCAATCTATTGTCCACCAAAAGTACAGGGCTCTCTTGATCTGCAATCTGGGATATTGCATGCCGCAGACGAACGTGATTTCAAGACCGGATTCTCTTATTTCTATGAGGCGTTTGAAGGTTTCGACAGTGTGGACGCTGGTCGCGCTTTAACCGCACTCAAATACATGTTGCTTTGCAAGATAATGCTGGGTCAGTCGGATGATGTTAATCAGATAATAAGTGGAAAACTGGTAAGTTTGGAGAAGGAGTCTAATTTTCAGTCTTATTGAGTCTTATTTTTCAATTTTAGGCCATTACATATTCCGGAAGGGACATTGATGCAATGAAATCTGTTGCAGAAGCATCGCACAAGCGTTCTCTAGCTGATTTCCAACAGGCTCTGAAGGATTATAAAAAAGAACTTGCTGAAGACGTTATAGTGCAGGCACATTTGGGAACACTATACGATACGATGCTGGAGCAGAATTTATGCAGAATCATTGAACCATATTCAAGAGTGCAGGTGAGATTGTCTAATCTATAAATAATTTTTACTTAATTAATAGTGCTCTTGGTCTTTGAGTTGCAGAGGCATTTTAATCGAAAATTGCAAAGTCATCTTGTTTTCTCTTTGTTTTTGTTTTTTAAATGTATGTGTGATGCAGAATAATTTATTTAAACAAAATTATTTCTTACGTCGCAGTTTTATTTGTGTGAGTCATTTGAAATGAATTAATAATGCTATCGCTAGCGATTGGTATTGCAACATTTTCCAATTATTGGTGGAATATTGAATATTATCGAATACAACATTCTTTGTCCTAATTCAAAAATAGAATCTGCAGTTTTGATCTTTTTGTTCAGCGTGTGTGCTTGGGGCGTTAAAGCTGAAACACAATCACGCTTTGCCGTCGATTTTGACAACTGCCAAAAGTTCAACCATACGAAATCTGTGTAACCTCCCACAATGACGCTTTTCTTACGTACGCTTTTTTTGACAAACGTAAGGAAACGTAAAAAAGCGAGCAAAAGTTCAACCAGACTGAACTTTTGCTCGCTTTCTGACATTTATCAGACATAGTTACAGTCACCCACATAATTATTGCGCCAAATGTGAATAAAACAAATAAATTATTGCAAAACTAGGTGTGTTTTTTAATTTCTCTTTATAGATGTTGCACATAAAAACGACATCGAGATATTTTAAATCAAAACAATTTACTTATTAAAAACAAAAATAATTAAATGATGTTGTAGACTGAGTTTTACTGGTAAAAAACAATTTATTTTGATTGCTTTTGTTTTTATAACTATAGGATTAAAGAATAAACAAAGTTCTATGCATTTTTTAAACACATTAATATCCTTTTTCATTTTTTCGCAAAAAAAACAAGATAAAGACTTGGCCCAATAATTTTGTAAGTGACTGTGTTTTTTTTTATTTGACAGCAGATTTTATGTTTCAATAGGCTGTTCGAAGTCAAAGTGACAGAAGCGCGCTTTGAGGATTTCTCAACGTAACGCGATGACGCGTCTGGCAAAGCGTGATTGTGTTTCAGCTTTTAAACTCATGGATTATGTCATGGCTAAGTCCAACCAATGTTTGCGTCTCTTTCTCTTTTCGATAAGAAAATTCCTGAATCTGTTATAATCAGAGATCAGAAATAAATCTCAACCTTTTGAAAGGTTCTTTAATAACTCTTATTTGTTGCCATTTTCAATAGAGGTCATAAAAAACCCTTTATTTAAAGAAAAAAGAAAAAAATCGGTCAAGGTCTGAGAGAAACCTTTATTTTGTATTTTTTCATGTTTCGGTCAACCAGTGAAATTTATCGCTGAGAGAAAAAAAAATAAATCTCTTCTGCAAATTTATCAATCAACAACGATCTCCTGAAACATTCAAAATTGCATTGGTTGTGCTTATAGTCTCAGCGACTCAAATCCCAGTGGAAAGGACATTTTCATATTCACCCCTATTATGTAAGTCGTTTGTACTAAAACGACAAGAAAACGACTTGTTCTAGAAGCGCCAATTTGTGTTAAATTAGAAATTTAACGAAGAAAAAAATAACAAAAATAAGTTCAAGTGACTTCAACTCCAAAAATTTATAAAGCGTTTCGCCCAAGTACGACAGTGGGCTCATCAGTTAGATCTTAGTAAGGGTACGACAGATCTAACTGATGAGCCCACTGTCGTACCTGGGCGAAACGGTTTATAAATTTTTGGAGTTGAGGTCACTTGAACTTATACATGTATTGAATTAGAAATTTAACTTCACAGTTCCATTCGCTGTTCGACTCTCTTTCCCATGACACGATAAATGCTTTACTCAAGCCTCAATTTTGGCGAGTCGTTTTTGTGTCGTTTTATAAAAAACAACTTACGTAATAGGGGTGATTTACATTTTATTTTAAGCGAACAGAGGTATATAATCTTAGGTCAAAGAACTTCGAAAGTTTATTATTAGTTGAAATTAATGCATAAACTAAAAAAAAACATCCTTTTCATATATAATTTTGCAAAATAAAGACATTTTAGGCATATTCGACATTTTCTTTTGAATTAATCATTTTTGATTTATTTTCAGAGAAAACGGTTAAAGGTTGACCTTTTCCATTTATTTTTTTTGTAAAATATTGCGAAATATTTAATGTCGAATTCCTTTCAAAGAAAAAAAAAATCGAATTAAAATCAATTTTTCGTTCTATCAAACATGCTCGAAACATTGTTTACGACACGTAAAACGCATTGAGATCGATTTTAGTTTTTTTTTTTTTTGTTGAAAAGAATTCGATACAGTTCTTCTAAAAAAACCATGCATTTTTTATGGGAAAGATTTTTTAAAGATTTTTTAACTCACCACAAACCAAAATCGAAAAAAAATATTTATACTCACCACGATTTTTTTTCTCGCAAAACAATGTGCATCCCATTCTTTTGGCGGAAAAAACTTACAATTGTCATCTGTTCACCACAGACATTTTTTTTTTTCAAGAAATGAAATTTTTTTTTCACCACTTATTTTTTTTATCAAAAATAACTGTATACTAGGCTTTAAAAATAAATCTCAAACCTTAACCGAAACCTATTAAAAGTAATGTGGTAACTTTCAGAGAGAAAGCAATTGAAAATAAAGTTGACTGTTATTTCTGGTCTCTGGTTATAATTAAAATTGACTACCATTACTTTGATACATATAACTACGATGACCATCCGTCCCGGTTTACCCGGGACTGTCCCGTATTTCTATAGCTTGTCCCGGGTTTTAATTTAAGAAACCCGGGACGAATAAGTGTCCCGTAATTTGTAATTTGTCCCGTGATTGTCCCGTATTTCCACATTCACTGGTTTTGTATTCAAAAATTTTAAATACTTTGTACGGGAAAATAATTTTTTTCTAATTTTTCGAATAAAATCATTAGTTTTTAAAAAAATTTCGTCAATTATTTAGTTCCAGCTTGTGTTTGTCAGGTTAAAATGCAACAAAGAAAGAGAAATTTCAAAACTTTTAAGGACATATTCAAAATTGAAAAATAAAATCAAAATGCTAAGAAAACAGTTCTCACATTTTTGATTAAAAAAATATTTTTTTAGAAGTTATTAACAGTACCTATTATAAAACAGTTTTCTTGATTTCTGACTCATGAAAACTCATTTCACTATACAGGGTGATTCAGGAGTAATGTGCCAAAAAGCTAGAGCGTGTAGCGTGACAGCGAGCGACCCCATGGGGTCGTCATAAAAAAAATTGACAGGTCAATGGTCTTTCAGGCTTTATCAATGAAAAAAGGACTAATCCATGTTTATCTAATACTATGTAACTTTATTGTACCCTCATAAACTTCCGGGTTAAAAAAAATAATTAAAAAAGGGTTAAAGTTTTATAAATCAATTTACCAAAAGTCCTTCCACGTAAAATAAAAAAAAAGTTGTGTTGGTTTTATTTTTATTTCTCAAAAACGACAAGACATTTTTGCATCTGGTTTTCTGTTTTTGCTTCAAAACAAATGAGAGCATCGAATTTAAGAAACTAAATTAGTACTTAATTACATAAAATTTTGAGAAAAATTAGTTGAAATTTTTTTTTCATTTTTTTTTTTTCAAAATTTTGACTTTGAAAATTAATTTTTCAAAAACTGTTTCAAAAACCAGCTTTTTTTAAAAACCAAATAAAAGAAGAGGATTTTAACTTTACAAAAAAGTATAACACGTTGTTGTAGGTATAACCGTTGATTTTTAATAATTTTTTTTCCAAATTAAGTCAATTTTTTAGAAAATTGCCCCTCCCGGCTAAACGGAGAGGAATAGACCCCCCCCTCCCATACGATTTTTTTTTTATCTCGACCTAACCTACACGCTCTAGCTTTTTGGCACATTACTCCTGAATCACCCTGTATATATATATTTTTTTTTTTTTTTGAAAAAACAATGTGTTCAAAACGATCCAACAAATTTTTTATTTGTCCCGGGTTTCGCTCCTAGAAATATGGTCACCGTACATATTACTGACATAAACAAAGTTGGAAGGTTCATAAGAGAAAAGTTTTTGAATAAATTTTGGTAAGTGGGTAAAAAATTACGCGGAATGGCAGAGAAGAGTGAGGAAATTTAACATGTTTTTATTTTACCTTAACAAAATATAATGCACGACTGGGGTCGCACCTACTTGCTTTTATGGTAAAAGTAACTCTAATATAAAAGCTTTTTTATTGAACAAAATTAGTATTTATAATTAATTAAACACCGTTTTAAATGATCTTTAACAGAAAACCAAGTTTGCCATTTGATTTCTTGTATATACATATGTAAAAGAATTTTTCGAAAAAAAAAAAATCGAAAATCCTTAGAGCCGTTATTTAAAAAATAATTTTTTATACATATGTATGTGTGTATACAAATTTTCCAACATTTTTCAAAAAAAAATTTGGTATGCTATTTTTAAGAAAATATTATTATTCAACACATAAAAACAAAGTTTCAGTACAATTCATCAACCAGTTTTCAAAAAATTGATTTTTCAAAATAAAATTTTGAAATACATATTTTTAAAATCCAAAAATGTTTTTTGTGAAAATTTTAAAATAAGTTTATAAAAAATAAAATTTATTTTAACGTTTCTGTATAACAATTTTGGTTGAAATCTGATTTGTCGTTTACGAGAAATTCATAAATAAAAAAAAAACCGTTCTATGACAGGTACCGTTAATAACGGTACAAAAAATATTTTTTTTATTTAAAAAATAGGCCTTAATGTGTAACACTAAAGGAATCCTAAACTTGCCCTATAGTACCTATAAAGTAAAAATAGCAAAAAAATAGCTCTTCAAAATAGGCAGAAATTCTCGGCTTCACCGTTAATTTTTTCTTCGAAGTTTTTTTTTTAAATATAATCAGAAGGGCCAAATCTGAGTTTTGAGGTGGGTAATTAAATAAACCCAATCTAAATGTCTGTAAGGCAGTCGTCACAAAAAGGTTCTTGAGAGTTGCAGAACCAGATCCCATTTTGTCCACTTTTCTCTTATTTTTTCTTTGACGAAATCTTTTTTTCTTATGTAGAAACGATATTGAAAATCAAATTTTTATAATCGGTCAACAAAATCCGTTCCGTGTCCCAAAAACTTAAAGCCATGATTTTTCCGGAGAGACTGTGCCTTATTTAAACCGACAATGCCACTTATTCTTAGCCAAGAGCAATTGATATGTCTTGAAAATGAACTGCGAGGTTTTGTCCTCGTCTAGTTAAGTGTAGCCCTTAATCCCAGCTTAAAAAATAAATCTAATCAATAATTTTGTCCCTCGGATTCACTTGCTAACTCAACAAAAACTTAATAACTAATGACCCGTTTTTAACCGAATTTGGTATAATTTTGTCTATCTCCAAACAATATTAGGTACAAAATTATCCATGTTTTCTTTAATCCCTTATATCGGCGAGCTTTTTGAGCCACCCTCGTAAAACTCACACTCAGGGCAGTTCGACTCGTATCGTGTTTGCATTTTTTAACCCTTAAGTACAGGCGTTTGCTTCAAGAAGAATGCAATTTTCAAATGCACTTTTGGGAATACATGCTGCTTAACTCAAAATGACAAACATTTTGTTCCAAATATAATTTGATGCTAGTTACAGTTTCGTACGGAAACAAAAACAAAAATTCAAAACCTACTGTGTATTTATTTTTTCCCATAAAACCAGGGGTTTAATATGCAATTAAAGTTACACTTGTTAAATTGCATTTTAGAGCTTTGTTTTATTTTGATTGTAATTTCATTGTGAAATATAATAAAAACAAAAGACAGAGATATCAGAAAAAAGTTTTGAAAATGAATTGAGGCAAGCCACCCGGTCTTATATTGTTCCATTTCTGAATGCTGGTGTTTTTGCATTTGCTTGTACCAGGAGTTTTTAGGCCTACGTTTTTTTTATTTCGTGTTGGAACGATATATGATATTGCCTTTTTGACGGGGTTCTGAGGATCTCTCCTTTAAACATGGCAATACCAACTAAGTCGGTCGTGCTCAAGTTTTTGGGAGATGGTATTTTTAACATGAAGGCTTCCTCGGTCTTCGTATATCTGATTCTATCAAGCTTTGTTACTCCTGCTGTCATACGAAGCATCCCCATCTCAGCTGCCGTTAACTTACTCTTATACTCTTTGTACATTGTCCAACATTGTGAACCGTATGTGAGTGCTGGACGCACAACTGCGGTGTAGAGTCTTCCTTTCAGCTTAGTTGGCATTTTTCGATCATAGAAGATGGCAGAATTCTCCCGCCACTTTATCCACCCTACGCTTACGCGATGATTGATATCGTCGTCACAAGTAGCTTGTGCACTTGGAAAGCACTACACCATTCAAATAAATGTCAAGAATAGGCCTGTGTGGATCAGAAAATAGGCAGCATAGGTATTCTGTCTTTTTCGCGCTTATGCGGTACCCACTTCCTTCTAGAACATCCACCCATACATCAAGTGCTCGTTGCAGGGATATCGGGTGACGTTGACTAAATGTTTCCTTGGCGTGGTTATTATGCATTTTAAATTTTACAGCCATAATATTCTTAACAAAATTTGAAGTTAATAAAATGAATTTTAATATTTATTGAATTATTTGACAGATTTTCTAAAATTCATTTTAATTTTCAGGTTTCACACGTTGCTGATTGTATTAAGCTACCCATGCCACAAGTCGAGAAGAAATTGTCACAAATGATCTTGGATAAAAAATTCAGCGGTATTCTTGATCAAGGCGAAGGCGTACTTATCGTGTTCGAAGAAACCACAGTCGACAAGACCTACGAACGTGTTCTAGAGACAATTCAAAGTATGGGCAAAGTTGTCGACACGCTCTATCAGAAGGCTAAGAAGCTTTCATAGATGTTAGCTCTTTAAAACGGGGATTGATTTCTTATATTATAAAAAAAAACTTTTGTTCTGTTTATTGTGGGATATTATCGAATTCTTTACCGAAAAAAAAAACAAATAAAATAACATAAACATTTTTTCCTTTCTTCTGTCCGAAGTATAACTCTTCATTAATATTATTTTATTATTTTTTATAAAATCAAATTTGTTTGTTAGTTAAAATATAATAAAATATAAAATTCACACTTTTAATATACAATTAATCATGATACTTTTTCAAAACACTTTGATGTTTATAATTTTGTCAAAACAAATAAACAATTTAATTTTTTTCCAATGTGCAACATAACATACATACATAGAATTTTTCGGCTGAGAGTTTACATCAAATTATTATCATTATAAACCTAATTAAAAACAAATTTAACAACTGGATAAAATGGCGTTTTAATTTGGAACTTTGCCTTATTTATTTGTTGTTTTGTGCTTCTTCAATGGTTTAACTGCATGTTGTCTCGGGAAGGATTTCAACACGGGCTTCAACATTAACATTATCAATGCATTTCAATATTGCAATACTGGACTACCGATGGGATTAAAAAAAAAATGTGGGTGCAATAATTTTCTAAAAATTCTAAATATTTCCACCAGATTGATTGTTAAGAACTGCCGTCTTCACCTACTGAAATTAATTGAATTAAAAGCCTTTTTTTAGGCAAAAAATTACAAGAGTACTTTGCCTGTAACGTTTCAGGTCTGCAATCAGCAGTAGGGGGAAGTGGTCACCCTTCGTACACGGTCACCCTTCGTACAGTGAGCTTAAAACAAAAACTAAACGGTATTCAAACACGTGCTTACTAGTGTGCATAGACATATAAGGCGCCGAGCTGCTAGATAAATTTTGAATCCTAAGTGCAACGGATTCGGTCGCCACAAGACTTTTAGTGTTTTTTAGTGCTCTGAGTAATTTTTGTATGTACATTTGATGTCATGTTGTGTTTAAGTTAAGTATGTTTTTGGCTAAACAGTAATGAAGAATTGTTGTTTAAAGTGTTAAATTTGTGTTTTAATTATAAATATTGCAAAATCTCAGTACATTTTTTCAAAAATCGATTTTTCTGCATTATGTACAGCTTGGGGAGCATTCGTACAGTCAAACATGGGGCACATTCGTACGCATACGTATGCCCGCCAGTAAATTTTCTTGAGCAAATAACAATCAAAACACGGAGTTACAGTTTTATTGAAATGAAATTTAAACCTCTATAATAAGTTTTTCGCATTCTATAGTAAATTAAGGTTGGTATTTTTATATATGTAAATAATAATTTGTTTCAGAATCGTCGAATCGTGAAAAATTGAGTTTTTTATTTGTTTTTGTTCTTTTCTGAGTCAAGTTCAATTAATTAATAACTTAATAAGTAATTAAATGTTTTAAAACTCAAATTTGGCATTTGACAAACCAAAAGTTAGTCAAATTAACGTTTTAAATATCCTGTACGAATGTACCCCATGTGCTGTACGAAGGTACCCCGCGGGTGGGGAGGATTCGTACAAAAATCTAATCCCAGTAAAATGGCTATAACTATTTAAGCCTTTGACTTGGAAGTGTAAAATTTTTTTGTAAAGTGTAATAATATACATATTACAAATAAAGTCCATTTTCTCGAAGCTGGAGTGAGTAAATAAATAACTAAAAATAAATAAGTAAAAACTGTACGAAGGGTGACCACTTCCCCCTAAGTAATAACAACTTACTGGTACAGTTAATGAAAACAGTTTATTGAGGAAAAGTAAGATTAATGAGCTATTTTGTTTTCTGAGTCAGCCTTTTTTGTGCATCAGAATAAGCTCAAATGAATAAGGTATGCAAAGAAAGAGCTGAGAATTGGAGCTTTCAGACTTGGCACAAAAATATCGTTAATAACGTTTAAAAAAATAGCCGGATTGGGGTAGGTGGAAACATAGTATTAGTTTCAATTATAAATAGCGTACATCAATTAACCGTCATTCCGGTTCCAGGAATGCTTTTCTATTGACGAGATTCAGAATCAGATTTGTGAATCTGACAGCTGAAAGGGGGGGGGGGGGGGGGGGGGGGGTGAAGAGGGGAAAAAGTGGGAAAATCTAAGATTTCATGATCTATTTCAAAAAAATGAATCAGATTCAAAAATCTGAATCTGGACTTTTATCAAGATTCACGAATACAAGCACACGCACTTTCACACACACACTTTCACACTCACTCATCTTCATCTGTTTGACAGTTGTCTGAACATTTGTTGTTGTTTTATTTTAAAAAGGTTTTTTTATACGCTCAGATTTCGTACACAATTACAAAACTAGATTTCATATTCTACTTGCGGTGGAAAATCTGAGATTTGTACACAAATCTCAAAAGCAAATAGAAAACGACATTAGATTAAAATGTTATTATTTTGGTTTTATTATGATCAAAAATCGAGGCCACTAGAATATAATCTCAAAAATATTTCGTTTAACTTTGTAAAAAAAAAAAAAATAAGGCCAAAACGTCATTTGCGGGAACGCTCTTAGAATCCGAATAATTAATGTGGTCTTACACACATAATTCTGCATTTTTTGGGTTTTTTTAATCAGTATCCTATCTAAGTATGGCAATTGCAAATAAAAAATGCCTTTGCAATTAAAAATATTTTGCATTAAGAAAATTTCAAAATTTTGACATGATTTTCGTCAACTTTCTAACAAAGTTGATTTTATCGTTTCCAGCGAGCATACCCGCTTTCACGTTTTTCAATCAAGTCTTTTAGATCCCTACTAAACCAAGGAGCTGAGCTTCTTGAAGCCGTTTACAACTTAGTGGGACATGTTGATCATATAGAAGCTTTATCAGTGGCGTACGTTGAGTCGCCGGGGCCCCGGGGTAAGACTAAATTTTGGGGCCCCTTTGATATTTGGGGGCCCCTTAGTTAAAAAAAAAATTACGTATACGCCATAGGTTTTTTTTGTATGGCTTATTTATTTTTGATTTATTTTAATGTTTTAATATGTTCGTAATGCACTTTGCTATACTTACTTAAAATGGCTCTCATAAAAGTAGTAAACTCTTGTACTAGGGGCCCAAAAAATTAAATATTTAGAGACCCCTAAAATACAAATTTTTTTAGCTTAGAATTGATAGTTCTTGGGGCCTCTTTTCTGAAGTAATAAATACATATTTTATTTTCCATCATCAGACATATTTTTTTTATTTTGGGGCCCCTGAGAAATTATTTTTAAAGCCTCAAAATTGAGTGGTTAGAGGCCTTTAAAATATAATATAATTTTTTTGGAGCCCAGAATTAATAGGTATTGGGCCTCTGTTCTGAAGTAATATTCGGAATGCCACCAATAACGTAATGTTTTTGTTTTGGGCCCTGATGTATTTATGTTGGGGCCCCTGAATTTATATTTAATTTTCCATTTGATTGTTTTGAACCACTTTTGAAGATCCTCAAATAATATTTTTTTGCTTTTTTGGGGCCCCTAATGTATTATTTGTGGTGGCAAAGATTTTTCAAGTATAATATTTTTTGGGGCCCTAAGATAAAATTATAATTTTTCTTTTAAAAAAGCAGTTTATTTTTTTTTTGGGGCCCCTGGGGTAACTTTTTTTAAAATCAATATACATATATTGTGTGGCTACCAATGCATTATACATTACACTGCATGACATAATTTGTCTCCCTGGTTACTTCGTAACTCAATTTTTGCTAACAGTTTTTTTTCCCCGCATTGTCTCCAGTGGGGGCCCTGGCGTCGGTCGGGGGCCCCGGGGCACCGCCCCGCTTGCCCCAAGGGAGTGTACGCCCCTGAGCTTTATATTATTTTCGAGGAAAGATACTTGCTCATTTACGGATTGCATCATAAATACAGGGTGATTAAGGAGTAATGTGCCCTATCGTTTAGCGGAGAGGGGCAATAGACCCCCCTTCCCGTACGATTTTTTTTCTTGTCTCGACCCAACCTAATTACTCCTGAATCACCCTGTACATCGTCCCAAATGCACTAATGTAATATCTTGCTGTAAGGGTGAAGCCTTTAAAATTATTAAAAAGTAAAAAAATAATAGTAGGATGAAACTCATTGAAAAAGGAAGTGAATATGATCAAAATGAAAGGAAAAATAAAATACGGGTTAGCTGAGTTCGGGAAGTGGGTTAGGTTGAGTTTTTTATGGAAAAAAAATGGATTTCCGGCAAAACTACAGTCCTATGGAAAAAAGTTGTATGACAAAGTTGTAGGCAATAAAAAAATTAACAATTTTTTTACATAACCTCAACATTTTTTACCATTAAAAACTCAACCCACCCGAACTCGGCTCGCCCGTAATTTATTTTTAATTTCATTTTTATCATCTCCACCGTGTTTTCCAATGGGTTTCATCCTACTGTGTTTTTTTTTTATTTTTTTTTGGTTCCAAAAAATATGTAACATGGCTAGTTTCATTTGATTGGATTTGTTGCACAGTTTACCTAAAATTTTGATAGTCGATCACCGTAATACCGATTCCCAAAAAAAAACAAGTTATTACAAACTAGACTTATAAAAAAAAACAATGTTATTAATACAAAAATTCACTGTAGGTAAAATAATAATAAATTATTCTTTATTTTTACTTACTCTATAGACAAGTATTGGTTTCGTGTCGAAAAAAAAAATTGAGGTTTTAATCAAAACCAACATTACTATGATGGAGAATTCCGAAAAAGTGGGTCTCGCAATTCCGTCCGTCCGTCTGTGCGTCTGTGTCTCCTTCTGTACACTTTTCCACAGCCTAAACGGGAGGACGGATTTTCTTCAAATTTGGTACAGATGATTTTTATGGAATTCTGAAAGTTGTTTTTTTTTTTTTTGTTTTTTTATATCTCCTTTAGAACGTATACCTCCCATACAAAAAAATACGATATTGCGAATTTCTCGAAAACAGCTCTAACGATTTTGATTAAACTTTGTATACGTAATATTTTAAGCAGTGGCAATAAAACTTCATTTTTAGTTTTTCTCAAAAAAGTCAAATAACCAAAATTTTTTTTTTCATTTAACAAAATTTTGACCTAAATGTCGGCTTTTCCCCAATATCAATTTTTTTAAAATTTATATAGAGCTTTTAAAATCTACAAGTAGACTAACACAAAAGTGCTTTGAACTGCAAGAGACCCCAGTCGTGAATTTTATTTAATTTTAATTTTGTCTCGTTTTTTTTTTTATTAATTGTTCCCTAGTTTTAAGTATAGTTTTCTACTAATAGCGGTGTTGTATTGGTAGCTGAGTACTTAGCTCAGTAAAATTTTGCACGGGAAACAACAAAAAATGATTTTTGGTTTACAGAAAAATATTTTTTTATAAACTTATACATTTTTGACCCTTCAACAATAAGGAATATTAATAAATAAATAAAAGAAATTAATTGTTGTTGCTTACAGCATAAAATGTTTAGGTACTCAGTAAAATACTAATGTGTTAAAATTGAGCAAATACTCTTGTCTTATTAATGAATGTTGTATGTTATTTGTAACTTAATATCTATTCATGTTTTAATCTCCTGAATATTATACTTAAATATTACCAGACCAATTCTTAGTCTGTACTTCAAGAATTAAAAAAAAATACTTTATTTTTTATTAATTAAGCCTCAATTAAATGTATTCATTCTTTCACTCATGCAAGTAAAAGGGCAGAAATCAAGGGGCACGGTAGTGCCCAGCCAAGTTCTCTAGCAACTTTGGCACTACACCCTTATTTACAGGAAACAACTCAGGCCATTTTCGACCCCCCTCTAACTTCCACACCAAAGATGCTAGAAATTTCAAACTCACTACATTTGTTGAGCTCGTAAAAACCAAACTCCTCACAAAATTTCAGCCTCCTACGATGAGTAGTTTCTGAGATATAGGGCTTCAAAAATCGCAAAAACCGTAACTGACTCACTGACTCACTGACTCACTGACAGATCATCAAAATTATGGAGAACTTCCCGATATCGTAGAAACTTGAAATTTTACACGGTGATAGGACTTGTGGTGTATACAAAGGAAAAAATCGAAAATTTGAGATTTTCAATTCAGGGGGCGTGGCATCCGCCCATTTCCGCTGAATTTGCATCATATATTATAGAGCACTTCTGATTATCGTAGAATCTTGAAATTTGGTAGAATAGTAGAGCTGGTAGTTAATACAAAGGAAAAAATTTAAAACTTGAGAATTTCAGCCAGGGGGCGTGGCAACCGCCCATTTCCGCTGAATTTTCATAAATTATTATAGAGCACTTCTGAATGTTGTAGAATCTTGAAATTTGGTAGAATAGTAGAGCTAGTAGTTTATACAAAGGAAAAAATTTAAAACTTGAGAATTTCAGCCAGGGGGCGTGGCAACCACCCATTTCCGCTGAATTTTCATAAATTATTATAGAGCACTTCTGATTGTCGTAGAATCTTGAAATTTGGTAGAATGGTAGAGCTGGTAGTTTATACAAAGGAAAAAATTTAAAATTTGAGAATTTCAGCCAGGGGGCGTGGCAACCGCCCATTTCTGCTGAATTTTCATAAATTATTATAGAGCACTTCTGATTGTCGTAGAATCTTGAAATTTGGTAGAATAGTAGAGCTGGTAGTTTATACAGAGGAATAAATTTAAAATTTGAGAATTTCAGCCAGGGGGCGTGGCAACCGCCCATTTCCGCTGAATTTTCATAAATTATTATAGAGCACTTCTGATTGTCGTAGAATCTTGAAATTTGGTAGAATAGTAGAGCTGGTAGTTCATACAAAGGAAAAAATTTAAAACTTGAGAATTTCAGCCAGGGGGCGTGGCAACCGGCCATTTCCGCTGAGTTTTCATAAATTATTATAGAGCACTTCTGATTGTCGTAGAATCTTGAAATTTGGTAGAATGGTAGAGCTGGTAGTTTATACAAAGGAAAAAATTTTAAATTTGAGAATTTCAGCCAGGGGGCGTGGCAACCGGCATTCCCGCTGAATTTTCATCAAATATTATAGAGCACTTCTGATTGTCGTAGAATCTTGAAATTTGGTAGAATGGTGGAGCTGGTAGTTTACACAAAGGAAAAAATTTAAAGTTTGAGAATTTCAGGCAGGGGGCGTGGCAACCACCCATTTTCACTGAATTTTCATCAAATATAGAGATTTTATATTCTACAGCCATACCTTGCAAAAAGTAGTGAAATCACAACAAAAACATTACTGTTAAAAAAAGAGCCAAGTTCTCTTATATTGAAATTATGCTGGCACAAAAAGTACTGAGATGTAAAAGTGTACCAAGTTCTAAAGTTTGGGTTCAAATTTGTATCAATAAAATTTTGATTGTTTACTTGGCAATTTTTGAAATAACTTTAAAAATCGATAATTAAGAAAAATTGTCAAGAGAACAATTAAAATTTTATTGATACGAATTTGAACCCAAACTTTAGAACTTGGTACACTTTTACATCTCAGTACTTTTTGTGCCAGCATAATTTCAATATAAGAGAACTTGGCTCTTTTTTTAACAGTAATGTTTTTGTTGTGATAAGAATATCAAGGTAAACTTATTTAAAGCTATGACACAAGCAAGTTATTCATATATATGTATATACAAAAAAAACTGTCTAGTTTGTTTCAATGAAAATTCACATTTCTCAAAGGAAATTTGAACAGCATCCAAATCTTAATTCACCCCAAATGGTACAAATATTTAAAAAAATATTCATATTACTTCCACCAAAGATTATAGAATACATATTCTATAATCTTTGCTTCCACTAAAGATTGATATAAATATCTTTAATATGTATGTAATGTACAAATGTACATGCACCTATATTTTTTTTCTACTTGTTGCATATTTGTTGATTAAAGTGAAAAAAACGACTAGTTTGCAAGAACATACATATTATGTACTTGGAATCTGAAGAAAAGATGCCTAAATTTGCATTTGAAATTAAAAAAAAAATATTCATTACAAATAAAAAAAGATTGACCATACATAAGCTAATAATATTGAACCTAATGTATGGTAAAATAGCCAAAATTGTAAGAAATTCGTCGCATTCATATTAAAAATAAAATTTAATGCACACAATGCAGACATTTTTTTATATTTTTGTTTGCAATAAACATTTTATTCTCAATGCAAATATTTTTCAGTTGAGATAACATTTTTTTATCTGCAATGAATGATTTTTAATGCAAATATTTTTCAGTTGCAATAACTATTTTTTTTAATGAACATTTTTTTTATTTGCAATAAATACATATATTTTTAAAATATGTAATGGAAAAAAAATATTTCTTACAACTCTGGTTGATAGTAATTTAGAAAAAAAAAATGCAAAAAATCCAAAAGGATTAGGTTCAAAATTCCGCCAGGGTAAGAATTTGTTTTACGAAATTTTGATTTCAAATATTTGTTTTACAAAATTGTGCTTTCAAAATTCTTTTCGTATTTCTTGATAAACCCGTCTTCATAACCGTATTGCAGAAATTAATTAGAGATACCTACGTTCGATTTTTTACGAATACAAAACTTGCCCATGTACAAAGTATCTACAATGTATTGCAATAAAAGCATAATTCGGTGAATAAAGACAGATAAATTGTCATATTCAATCAATTAACTCGCATTTACAGTATTCATAATTTGGACCAATGATTAATTAGACCGTAAATTCACATGACTGAACGACAATCATTTATTTCGGTTCCATATTTCAAAGGTGACTACATTTTTAGAATAAGATACAGCTTTCTCAACACCAAAATGAATGAACCTATGTATCTTATTTGCATAACATAGTAGGTATTTGCTTTTGAAAAGTATTGTATGTATGTACCTATCCTTCTTTTTAAACTTTCCAAAATATTTGACATTTAATCGTTTAAAGTATGTTAACCCTACAAGGCTAGGCTACAAGGAAATATAGGAAACTTTGGTTAACGATAAAACCCTTTTCAGTAAGAGAAAATAATAATTCAAAAGAGTAGAAAGTCTTCTTAAACAGCTTCCTGTTAAGCTTTTATAATCTAATTTTGCGCATGACCCCAGCTTCCTTTGCATAGAATTTTTCTTTTATTGGTGTTAGTTTAAATTCTTTTTGAATTGCGTGGAAAATGAAATGAAAAACTTTCACGCGAAACGACTAAGAAAGTAATGGCCGGTGGGGATGTTGTTTACTATACTTGTAGACATTTACTTTTCGGCAAATATAATTTTTTTTACTTTATAGACTATTTTAAAAACATAATTGCAAAATTTGCAATACTTATGTACTTGGCTTGTGTCAATAACAAAATATATGCCTAATTTATTTTTTTGTAGTTTTATAAAGAATAATTTAACTTCTAGTGTCTAGTCGCTTCGGGTCACTAGGGCGTATACGTAACAATTAACTTCTATATGAAAAATTTTATTTTTGTAAACTCAAAATGCCAGGAGTAATGAAAAACATTCAGTTAAGAATAGATATAAGCATTTTATGAATAGAATACGAATCTACATAATTACATGTATACATATTAGGGTGGGTCAAAAAAATCGAAAATTTTTTTTTGAATTGGTACTCCGAAAAATCGATTGCTAGACCCCTCTAGAATATACACACCAAATATGAGCTCTTTATATTAATGGGAAGGTCCTCCGCTTTGCAATTTTCCATTTTTACATCAAGCTTCTACTAAAAAAAAATAATTTTTTTATTAATTGACTTTTTAGCAAATTTCTTTTCAGATTCTTGTAGGAAATTGAACGCTCTACAAAAAAGGCCTTGTACACTTTTTTCGTTTATCTAACCGTTGAAAAGATATTTGAGGTCCAAAAATCGAGAAAATCTTTAAAAATTCGTTTTTTGTTCTTAATTTTGTAACAAATTGAAAAATTATAATGATCAAACGTGCAAGACATATTCTTGTTGAAAATTGATTGCTCCACAAAAAAGGTCTTATTAACTTTTTTCATTAATCTAACCATTCTAAAGATATTCGAGGTCAAAGTTAAAAAAAAATATTAAAACATTTTATATTTTTAAAAAATTTCTAATTCACTGAAACTTCATTATTTTCAAATTAGCAAGATATATTCTTGTAGGGGCTTAAACGTTCTACAAAAAATTCCGAATGAAATTGATTGCTTTAACCGTTTAGAAGATATTCGTATCCAAACCAATGCTCACTGATTTCAATAGTTTTCTTATGACCCGTATGCATTGCGATTTGGATACGAATATCTTCTAAACGGTTAAAGCAATCAATTTCATTCCAAGGAATTTTTTGTAGAACGTTTAAGCCCCTACAAGAATATATCTTGCTAATTTGAAAATAATGAAGTTTCAGTGAATTAGAAATTTTTTAAAAATATAAAATGTTTTAATATTTTTTTTTAACTTTGACCTCGAATATCTTTAGAATGGTTAGATTAATGAAAAAAGTTAATAAGACCTTTTTTGTGGAGCAATCAATTTTCAACAAGAATATGTCTTGCGCGTTTGATCGTTATAATTTTTCAATTTGTTACAAAATTAAGAACAAAAAACGAATTTTTAAAGATTTTCTCGATTTTTGGACCTCAAATATCTTTTCAACGGTTAGATAAACGATAAAAGTGTACAAGGCCTTTTTTGTAGAGCGTTCATTTTCCTACAAGAATATGAAAAGAAATTTGCTAAAAAGTCAATTAATAAAAAAATTATTTTTTTTTAGTAGAAGCTTGATGTAAAAATGGAAAATTGCAAAGCGGAGGACCTTCCCATTAATATAAAGAGCTCATATTTGGTATGTATATTCTAGAGGGGTCTAGCAATCGATTTTTCGGAGTACCAATTAAAAAAAAAGAATTTCGATTTTTTTGACCCACCCTAATACATATAGGTAACTCTTATGAGAAGAAAAACAAATGCTTTTCTTATGAAACTGTACACACAAAAACAACTAAACGTAGGTACCTCTATTAGAATTTTTCTGGAAGAGAATTTTAAATTTGAACACATTTAATCAAATTATTATTATTTGATTTTGGGTCGTTATCTTTAACAAAAATTTTAAGTATGCTAAGAAGACAAGCAAAAATGAAAATTAAACTGTTGATATTTAATCAAAAATTTTTTCGTAGAGCAGTTATGTATAGACATCAAAATTAATAGGATAGAATTTTGTGTTTTTGGAGATAATGTACTACACATTGAAAATTGTATTAAGTATTGTAAATTCGTAATAAAATCAACAAAATTCACGTAGTTATCTTTAAAAACAGTGTAAAATATAAAGTACAACTTTCACATGTACCTCTGTACACAGGCAACGTGCACGTTTTAATCAATTCCAAAGTAAGCTTCGTTATTTCTCATGTTTCTCTTCTTTTCTTTTATTTAAAAAAAAAATATGTCTCTCAAAGCCTTTAAGGTTTAAGTTGGGTACACAAACAAACACAACAACAATCACCTTGTCATAATTTGCACGCACTTTTATGCGTAAACTTTGCCAAGCTTCACACTAAAACACAACTCAAAGCTTTTCTGTCGGGCTCTCGGAAATTAAATCACAGGCACAACACAGACCCATCACAATAACATACACATACACAACCATACTCAACAAAATTGTTCAAGTTTACCCAGCCGAGAGGGTGAAAGAAATTTTCATTTCATTACAAAATCGATCGCACGATGGCGCTACTGCTTCAATACACTATTTGGTCGACATGGAATTAGTCGTTTAGAAAATTAAAGTTATTTTATTTCAATCGATTTGTTTGGTCAAAAAAGTGTTACCTTGGCTTTTAAAATATTGTATATTTCATCTGGATATAAGATCCTTGAAAATCAATGGTTTTGTAAGCAACGAAATATTAAAAGAAAAACCATAAAAGTCAAATGTGTACTTTCTGTGAGGAAGAGGCTTTGAAGAAATTGTGAAGAACAAAAAAATATATACCTATTTGCTATGTTAATGAAAGTGTAAAATGTGCAAAAAGAATAAGTATTTAATCAAAGGAAAAAAGGATATAAACAATAAATTTGTAAGTAAACTTTTTTATATTTGGAATATAATTTTCAATAGTAAAATCCTTCCTGCATTTTCACCAGGGTCAATAAAGAATGTATCTACATGATTGTCCTTACGCACCATCAAGTTTTAGGTACATCCTTTTTCCAATGAATAGAAAAAGTCCTAGAACAAGAATATGTATATACACTACAGTTAATACATAGATACATATGAACATACATATAATACAGAATCAGATGAAAATGTTAATAGGACTGATACTTTCAATTTATGTAATTGTGTTCGAGGCAAAATCAAGGTTTGTGTTATTTTTTTCACGCCTTCTTATTAAAAAGAGGAGACGAAACGGTAATGACCATTTCCAAATCCTGAAAGTGCTATTCATTATAACAAAAGGATTCCTTCCATTAACCACTCAATGTTACGACGACGTTGTTGACTAAAAAAAAAAATGATTATGTTTATTCTTGCCAAGAAAATCATCCTCTTGAGAATGTTTTTAAGGTACCGCGATGATGAACAGTGCGTACGACGGCATCTCAAGTGTCACTCTTTAAGAATGTCAAAAGGTTTTGGCACATATTTTGTTGTTGTTATTGTTGGTGATAATGAAGAATCGATTTTTAGGTTTACATTACATTACACTTTTATAACATCATCGGGATTTAAAATTCGATTTTTCTAAAAAAAAGTAATTGATTTTACTATGTAGGGTTTTTGTATCCTATAATATAGCTACATAGGTATAAGTGGTTGAGTTCGATTCGTAGTGGATATGAACGTTAAGAAAACCAGCTTCTGATGAGTTCATATTTGAAGATTTCAGTCTGTAGGGAGACAGTTTAAGGAATAGGGAGGCAGATGAAGGTTGATTGACAAATAAGTGGTGAATAAAATCATACTTCAATTTCTTTTAAGAAAAAAGGAATAAAAGGAACATTTTGACAAAGGAAAGAAAAATGTTTCTAAACGCATTAATTTTTTGCTTTTTTGCAAGTACCCAATTATACTTCAAAGGACGATAAGCACAGTTCTTGGCATAACTCCAGCATTATATCCTCCGGAAAGTATTACCTATATTTTTTTAATCTTCCATAGAAATTGAAGTACCTACTAATTAAACTTTACGGGTAATGTCTGGTTCCTGGTGAACGTACATGAGAGGGTTTTGACTTTTGAAGAAAGATGGTGGTATCTACACATTGTTAAAATTACGAATTCATCGTTGTATCTTGACAAGAACATTTATAATACTTAACCTACTTTCAGTCTTAAAAAAGTGCTGTTATGAAATATTTCTCATGTCTATACAATGGAATGAAAAATTTGTTTTTTTTTTTTAACAAAAATACATTTATGGACTCCATTCTTGGGCAAGTTTTCATCTTTTTCAATGACCTACTGATGATTTCTTCACTCACTGACATCATTTTCAGTTATAGAGCGAATTTATGCATTATTATACTTCGTTTTTAAGTGTGTTTACCTATACCTTCCTTCTAAATAAATATTTTTAAATTTTACTTGTACCACTCCGCGTTTGAATATTTTCCATATAAAATAGTACACATAAGTTTGAGTCAATTTTTTTTTTTAATTTATACAGCTCAGCTGAATTTTATTCTATTTCGCAAGTTAAGCTTATTATCTCGAGAAATATATCAATAGGTAATAGAGAGTCAATTCTGAGAACTTTTTTGTAGGAAATTAAATTCTGTACAACTGTTATATTATACAATTTTCTTGTAGAATTAGCCATTTGTGAAATAATACCGAAATAAGACCGAAAAACAAAAACAAACAAAACAATCAATAAAAAAGGCTTTCGTGACCTGGGGCCTATTTCTCGACTTGCTACATCAACTACATCAGCTACATCAATGACTTTAAACTTCAATATCTCCGTCTCATCGGGCCTCACGGATAAAATTTTAGTATTTTTGAATTATTCCGACCGCAAACAATATTTCCCAAATGAAGCCTTACTATTGGTTTTTAGGGTCTTCGATGTAGTAAATGTAGCTGATGTAGTTGAAGTAGCTTGTAGAGAAACAGCCCCCTGTCCTGTGGTAGGTACACTCTTATACACCGTTCAATTATGTATGTGTAATTTGCTTTTTGACTCGTTGAAAGTTGAAATAGCATAAAATTCAGCTGAGTCGTATAAATTTAAAAAAAATCACTCATAGTTACGTGTATTTTGTATGGGAAACATTCAAACGCGGAGGGCGAGTGCTAAATCTTAATTTATAGAGCTCCAATTTTTTGGGAAATTTGTGTTGGGTATTTCCAACAAAATTTTGAAATGTAAGTGACAAAAATCGATGGTCGCTATAAACTCTAGTACATATCGCTCATTTACTTGAATACTGTCATTTGTCATTTTGAGTTATTAATGCAGAAGTTATTGGAAAGTAAAGTAATCCAGCAGAAAGTCATTTCTTAGCTTGAAAAAGTGACAAAAATAGACCGATACTAAATTTCAAGTAAATAAGCAAGTAAATGAGGGATATGTACTTTCGTTTGTCCGTGACACCCTTTTTTCGTGAACGAGAGCTCAAAAACGTGCAGAAATTGTCACCGGATTCATTTCATTTTATTTCTTAATGTTAAATTCAAAGATGCGAAAGGAGTTTCAAAAGTATTTAACTAGCTACGAAAAACTGCTATAAATTGTTTTTTTTTTTTTTCGAATCGAATATCTTGAGAACAGGCATTAATATTGTCTCCAGATAAATTTTATTCTGCGCTCGCCCGTTCTAATTTTGTTTTGTATGTATTGGTAAATTTTCGAAAACCTAATTGAATGTTTTAAAATTGGTCTAAATCAGTGCTAAAAAATTCAATTAACTTAAAAAAAAATTGCACTTAAATGTTACAACTTCATTTGAAAGCCAAATTTTAATAAAGAGATGGGTCCACAGGAAAAACGGCATATATGTATATATTTAGTCCCAAATAAACTTATGATAATCTTATAGTATTTACTGAGCACTATCTGATGGCATCCTTACTTTTAGAAAATAAATTAAGGCCTTGCTAAAAAAAATAAATAAATAAAGTGCCTTTAGTACATATACTAAGTTGTATGGAGGACAAAATTTAAAATGCGTTTTTCTCGGAATGATTTGGAATGGACCTGAGCTGTTTTTCCACTTCCTTTATATAGACATTGCTTCCCAATTCAATTGCCACAAGAAAAACTGTTAGATCATAACATAAATTTAGCATGTTACATTTATTTGAAAATTTTTAAAATGACACTTTCATAATTGGGCCTGTAATTCAGTTTTTAACTCACCACTGAAACTTTTTTTAATGATACGATTTGTGCATTTAAAAATTTCTAAATAAAATTAATCTTAATTCATAGGCCCTTAGTAATAGAACCGAATTTAGCAAAATTCGATTTTAACGAAAAAATTAAACATACATTTATGTTTTAATACCGATAAAGCAGCAATTATTGTAATTTAGAGATTATAAAAAGTGGTAATTTTTGTCGTATTTTTAGTGCGACCTCTTTGTTTTGTGTTTTTTTCTTACTCAGACTAAACATTTTTATTTTTTTAATTCTATTTTGGATTGAGATTGAATCAAACTGCGGAGTAAAGCTATTTTTAAAAACTAAAAATTTGTTTTTTATAGAAAAAAATCAATCGGAATTGAAGCTATTTTTCAAGACCTTGCTTATTTTTGAACAGCTGCAACTTCAATATAATTCATCAAAATAAAAAGTATTAAATAGCTCAAGTCAAATATTACCAGCTTAATTTAAAAAAAATCTTAGTTTTTGAAAACTTTTGAGAAAAAAAAGTAAAATGAAGCACAAAATTTTACTTTGAAAAAAAAAAAAAAAAAAATATTAATAAAATTATTATTTCTGTAAATATAAAAGCAAAAAATCCTTTTTGAACACTTTTCTTTATTTAATATCGTTAAACTTAATATCAAGGTGGTAAAATTTGAGCTGAGCTTTTTAATACATCTTATTTTGATGAATTATATGGATAAATGCAGAAGTTGCAGAAGTTTTAAGCCTTGTTTATTAACTAAATAAAAAAATTTATTTCATCCAATTATCTTTACAAATGCGAAAGTTATCTTCCAGTCTATAAACATTTATAAACGTTGAGCCGTTTATGTGATGGTCCCACCCCCTCTTAAAAACAAATTAAGTAATACAAAAAAGCAGTTTCATTGCTAGCCCTATAGAAATTCTCTTGGTTACACTATCAAAATTTATTTCAAGACTTCTGCAAATTTATTTCTATCTTGTTATAATTAAGAATACTATTTGTAAGCATATCAGTAAAATATAATAAACGAAACGTGTTGGGCATTATTTTATTAAAATTGACAATGTTTAACTGTTTATTTCATTTCAGGATGATATTTTTGAAGAGCTTGCACCATAAAACAAGGAAACAGTCTTTTGAATAGAAAAAAACTTTCGAAACCAAAGCTCGTGCGAAAGACAATAAAATCCACACGAACCCGACGGATAGAACCCACTTTGCCAGGCAGATAATACAAAAGAAATTCAATCGTCTGAGATCAAAGCAATAAGAAAACAAAAGGCTCAAACACTCCGAGAGATATCATCATGGACCAATATGGGAATGAATACGGTGGTGGAGGAGGCGCTTATGGTCAGTCGGCTGGTGGTGGCTATGGCCAACAGCCTGGTGCTTATGGACAACAGGTTGGAGGTTATGGTCAGCAGGCTGGTGATTATGGGCAGCAAGCTGGCTACGAGCAAGCCAACCAATATGGAGGAGGTTATGCACAAGATGGTGCCGGTGGGGGCTATGTTGATTACGGCCAAACCGGTGGTGGTAGTGGCGGTGGTGTAATGCAACAGCCTTATGGGGTAAAGGCCAGACCAAGAGTAGATGTTGAAGCTGAAGGAGAAGTGGATCCATCTTTGTAAGTGTATCTATCCAAGAGGAGATAGATAGTTTATTCTTAATTTTGCTTTGTACGATTTAAGGTATCCGGAGCCGAAAGAGGCAACGCACAAAATTCGTGGAAAGTCCGATGTAATTGAGATGCTATTTGGGCCTGTGGACCAGGAACTGCTCGTTGTGAAGGGCTTTTATTTCTTTTTCTATTCAGCTTTTGGATCGTTGTTCCCGTTGATGGGAGTCTATTTCAAACAAATGGGAATGAATCCGGGTCAGTGCGGTATCCTGATTGGTATGAGACCTTTCGTTGAGTTTTTATCGGCGCCGTTTTGGGGATCATACGCAGATAGGTAGGAATGTAAACAATAAAGTAAATGGTTCTAACTTAGCATGTTGTTTATTTGATATCTAAAAATAGGTGCAAACAAGGCAAGAAGCTGCTCATAGGCTCATTGGCATGTTGGGTACTATTCACTTTACCTTTGGGTTTCATTCAACCTGAAGCTGTAAAATGCATCGAACAAAGGAATCAAACAGACTTCGTACTAACGACAACTAGAGTAAGAAGAGATGTTTCACCATTTGAAGGTTTTGAAACGAGCTCGGAGTTGTTCCACGAGCATGCTCATAGACCAACGGAAGTTGTTAAAAGGTAACCGAGTTGCCTTATCCAAACTGTTTTCATTCCACTGATAATATTGTTTTTAGGAAACGTCGTTCAGCTTTTCCCTTTAGAATTGATGCTGGAATTTCTCCGATCCATGTTAATTTCGCATCAAACTACGACGATAAACACCATAAGGACTATGTTAGTCCCATATTTTCGTCGATGGTCTATAGAACTCCGGTATGTTTATATGCAAATAATTGAAAAAAAAAATCATATAATTAAACATTTTTTTTTTAGGATATTCAAAAAGCGTTCTTCCTCTTGCTTCTACTCATCCTTATTGGAGAATTTTTCAGTGCTCCCGCAATTACTCTGGCTGATTCAGCTGTCATTACATTGTTGGGAGAAGATGCCGACAAATATGGCCATCAACGTATGTTCGGGTCATTAGGCTGGGGCATTTCTATGTTCTTTGTTGGCATTGCTTTGGACCATTCGACATCGTTCCCAGATCATCCATGTGGGCCCGAACGACAAGAGAAAAATTACACGATTTGTTTCGCAACATTTTCCGTTCTTATGACATGTGCCGTCATTACGGCCACACAAATAACATTTAAGTACGATTTCTCTGAACCGGATCAAAAGCCTTCAGATAACATCGACATGGGTCGGACGGCAGAGGACGAAATTCAGAACCAGCTTGCAGCCCAGCTCAATCTCCCTTCACTTGCTGTCGGAAGTGGTGGTGCTTCAAGTGGAATTGCTCCTTTAAATCAACCAAATATAGGGGCACAATCGAAGATGTTTGCCCAAACAACGAGAGAAATGCCAGAATGGCTATCGGTGCTACAACATTTTAAGGACTTAAAGTGCGCCTCATTTTTATTCGTAGCCTGGTTCATGGGATTTGGAATCGGTCTTATATTCACGTTTCTCTTCTGGCATCTGCAAGATTATGGGGGCTCTCCAACTCTGTTTGGTATTGCTTCTGTGATCAATCACGTCTCGGAAATCTTCGCTTATTTCTTCAGCTTTCGATTGATCACTGAAATTGGCCACGTTAAAGTTCTATGTTTAGGATTAATTGGAAATGTTATGAGATTTTTATATATCTCGTACCTTACAAATCCCTGGGCTGTGCTACCATTCGAACTCATGCAAGGAATTACTCATGCAGCTGTTTGGGCTGCTTCGTGTTCGTACATTGCTCATAACACGCCACAGCATTTAAGGTCCTCTGCACAAGGTGTTCTCCAAGGAATCCATCACGGTTTGGGACGGGGCTGTGGTGCGATAATTGGCGGAATGTTTGTCACCTATTATGGAACTACTGCAACTTTCAGAGGATATGGTGTCATGTGTTTGGTGGTCTTGGGCGCATTTATATTCATCAACTTTTATCGAAAGGAACAAGGCTTTATTTCTGAAATTCCTGCCACTGAGGATCCTCATCAGGTAGGTGAAATTCCCATTAATAACAACAAAAACAACAGTTTGCAAAAACTGACAAAAATGTTTCACCAACCAAAATTTTTTAAATTTTCCTGTGGGTTTGAACCGTAATCCTGAATGCATTGAAATTTGTAGTTCTACGTATTGCTTTGAGAAAAATATGACTTTTTTTTGTATTTCATTTCGTGGAGAATGTCTTACGTGACAAATTTAAAAGTAAATATTATATTAAAACCATTTCACTGATTGCTAAAGTTCCAATTTCTCCAAGATTACAGAAATCAAACTTTACATTTCGAATTTAAGATGTTTAATCTCTCGATAGTAGTGACACATTTCGAGCTCTCAATAAACTAAATTTGATATAAAACTAATTTTGAGAACAGTGAATAATATGACCTTAAGATTTTAAAATATTCAAAAACACCCAAAAAGAAAACCTTAATTTTTGACCTCCCTTGCCTTTTATCAAACCTAATATAGAGTTGCGATAGATTGCAATAATTCTATCGTCGTAGTTTTTAACTGATTTGATTTTTAATATTTTGAAAAGAAAACATTTAAATCTTTTTAGAAATGTATAAAAAGTAATAGGGATCAAGAATTTCAAAAATACTATTTTTTTACTACATTTTTTACACTATGACATCGATTTTATTTATATAGGTACATATTTAAATAATTATTTCCAAATTCAACGAGGTACTCTTTACGTAAATCCGTAAAGAACTGAAACTTTCTTATGAAATTAATTTTTTTGCTCCATCTTAATTGCGAGCGCTATGGCGAAGACTCAAAGCAGAGCTGCCAAAAACCTTATGAGCTAAACATAACCTTTATGTATTATCATTGGGGATAGAGAAGCGTAAGGGGATGTATCGCAATTCACTTTGTCTGTCTCTTGTTTTGTCTTTGTAATTTGTGTCGTTCAGCCAAAACCACAGAAGCGATTTGCTTCAAAACTTGAAAGTTAAGAATTTGGGTGATTTCCCTGAATTTTTTAAAACCAAAGTTAATGGCTTGAAAACCTTTTAATGAATTTTTTGAAACTTTGTTTGAACCTGTTGATTAAAAACCAAGTTCTTTTTAATTTAATTGTTTGTTTCAAATAATGGTGACATCTTAGTTGCTCAGATATGAATTAGTCAAGGCTGTTCCAATTTTTGCTTTAGGGTCATTTTTTTTTTTGAAAAAATGAGTAATAAACCTGATGTTTTACTAAGTTATTCTAATGAAGGAACCAATAATAAAGCAAAAACATCATTCACAAGTTTGTCAGAAAAACCATAAATGTTATGATACTTCAAAAAACCTGTACCGGGCAAAATTAAAAAAAAAAATATATTTTTTTACTTAATCAATTCTATTCTTCCCTTTCCAACGATTAATTCAACTTTTTGAAAAGCCCTTCTCAGTTGATAAATTATTTTTTAGGGGCTATTGACTGAATTAACACATTTAAAATAAGCTATGCGAAGTTGGCAGCCACAAATGCCTGGTTGATTGCCCAAGTTTAGGCCAGGATAGCCCATGATTTTTTTTCGCTAGCTCACCCTTAGTTCAAAAATTATAACGGAGTTAACACAAAAAATATTTTTATTTATTCAAAGTAAAAATTGGTGGTTTTGCACTGTGGTTTGTTTGTCCAACGTTAGCCCAGAATAGCCAAACCTTTTTTCTTTATTAAACAATTTTTTCAACACACCGAAAAAATTATATTTTTTTTTCCTGTAAAAGAATCGTGCATTGTTTTGTTGTATTCACCTAAAAAATTAGTACGTATACACCACAGTGTCTTTTTTAATTTATAATTTAGAAAAATAAATCAAATGGTGTGGGCATTGCTCCTCAAATGTTATTAATTTGACTTAGAATTCTTGCTTGATTGAATGTAGTCAATATAAAATTCGTGTTAAGAAGATTAAGTTGGTTCGTTTTATTTCTTCTTAAAAACCGCAAAATACAAATATTTTATTTCAGTGTAAAAAAGTTTTTTGTCAGAATTTTTGAACTAAGGGTGGGCTAATGAAAAAAAGTAATGTATTTTGTTGGAATTGTAATGGCTAATTGAAAAAAAAGTGTAAAAAGAACAATTTTTACACTAAAAAAAAAAAAACAAATTTTGATTTTTAAGAAGTTAAGTAATTTGAAAAAAAGTTTTTTTGTCATAATTTTTTAACTAAGGGTGGGCTAGCAAAAACTGTGATGTACTTTGTTGGAAAAGGTGTGAAAAAAAGGATTTGTGGCACTCAGGGACTGCCGGTTAAGCTATTGCATTTTGTTTTTTTATTAACTTAAGCAATTATATATAATTATTTTTTATTTATGCAGCATTTTTTTTCTTTGATATTATACTACTATATAAGGAATAAAATCGGTTTACGGAAGATAGTTTAACGTCATAATTTATAATTTTAGAAGCTCAATAAATATAGCTATTACAAAAAAGCAAAAAAAAATGATTAAAAATAATTATGTACCTAAATTAATAATTAGCGTTTCTCATTAAGTCATTTTTTTATATGCTAAATTATACAAAACAAAATTTATACCTTCAATAACCCTTATATTTCTTCTCAAGAATTAAACCATAACTAAAGAGTGTTTTGTAAAAAGTATAAAAAATATTTCTTGAAATCACACATTTTTCATGAAAAAGCGAAAAAATTAACTTTTTTTTCTTTACACATCATATTGTCAATATTTTTACATGACAACCTATAATGAATTTTATAGCTTATTATTTCATTTTAAAAAAATATGCATCAAACATATCTGTACGAAACCTAGACAATTTAGTTTAAAGACAACTACATATTTCAAAATTAAAACTGAGATTACGGTACTTCCCTCACTGGTGGCTGGTGTTGGCAAACAGGTGTTGTTCTCGTTTGTCTCGATCGTCTCTAACATTTTTAAATTCACTTTGTTTATTCATATAATAAAAACTTTACATATCACAAATTTTAAAAGTATACGAATTCACAAGCAACTGCTTCACGGTTAGGTACACCTATGTATGTCTAGTATAGTTCTCTTACCATAGTGTTTTTCTGTTTGTAAAATGTTGCTAGAAATGTTGCATATTTTAGATACAGGTATTACTGTTAACAGGAGATCGGATTGTGAGGGACTTAGAAATATTTATAGTCAGTTTGTCCAAAGAAGTATCTTAGATTAAATCTTATCTTTTTGACTAGAATTTTAGGTAAGATTTGTTTTTGTTTTTTATAAAAAATTTGAATTTCTTATCAAATAGAAATTTATTAAACTTCATTATTTTGAAATTTTGATAAAACGAAAGTCTTTTTCAAGACTTCAATTGTTGAAATTTTGAAATATTAAAAATTAAAAACAAAAACAAGCAACTTTCCAAAGAGATAGAAACCTTAGAGGTTAAAATATATTTAATATATTTCACAAATATTGTAAGTATAGGTAATTTATTCCTTTTTTAATATTTTTAAGTCATGTTTTTTATTAGAGTCCTGAAGAAGGGTATAAGCATACCCGAAACGTCGACTAATACTAACTAAGTATATTGAAGAAAGACCTATAGCCCACGGAAAAAGTAAAATTTATTTTACTAAAAAGGTCACAAAAGGAGAAACTAAACTAATTATTGGTTTTTTATGAAAAACTTTACCACATCATAACTTAATTCACTTGATAAATCAAAACAAGAGTTAATTACTAGGCATGAGGACCCAGCTATACCAGCATCTGAGCAAAAACTTTGAGCCTGTTGAGCGCCCACTTACACTTCACCTAAAAAGCTGAAATTTCACGTGTGTAATACAAAACACATATGCAACCAATTTTTGAGTGGGGAACAACGGAAATGTAAAAACCAAAAAATTGGACCACCCTAGCAGGCTGTCAATATTTTTGTTTACTGTCACAAATATCCCAGGGATATTTTAAAAACTAAAAGTTAGCCAACTTTTGTTTTGTAAACTCGAGAGTTAAGAAAAAAATAGTGAACAAAATAGATTCTCAACTTTTGTTTTAACTCTCAAGTTAAAGTCAACTCTCAAGTTCATCAACTTGAGAGTTTGCTTCAAGTTGAGCAATAGTGAACAAAATGGCCCTTACAGTCCTACCTATACATACACGTTAGACGAACCACCCAAGTGGGTGGCGTCAGGTTTTTTCGTTACGAAATTTCTTGATTCGGTCCCCATGTAATGGTCCGAAATTTTGATTTTTAAGAGGATGATGGTAATTTGAAAAATACTTGTGGTCATAAATTTTTAATTAAGGGTGGGCTAACGAAAACAAGTGATGATATTTGTTGAAATTACCGTAGTTAGTTGAGAAAGAACTAAAAAAATACTATTCATTTACTGAAAAAGAAAGCACCTCGCATACCATTTTAAATTTTTTGTAAGTTTGGAAAAAAGTTTGGATAGATCAAACTAAGAAAAGATAGGTGCTAATATAGCAAACTAAAAAATCAATGATTTAAACATGAAAAAATATTTGTATTTTATAATGTCAGGATATTTATCCAAACAATTATTTTATCATGTTGATTTTATTAAACACAACAATATTGTTTGAAATTCTATATCAGAATAAATATATTTTTCAATATTTTATAAACATTATTTTCAAAAACTATTTCTATTTAAGTTTGATAAAGTATATTCTAAATATATAATACAGTAAATAACTAATCTTATATATACATAATGGCTATGGCTATTACAATTTTTTGGTTTTTAAACTTGTTAACAGGAATTTTATATGGACTACATTTAATCAAGCAAGAATTCTAAGTCAAACTATAATAACATTTGAGGCGCCATGCCCATGCCCATACCAGTTGATTTACTTTTTCTAAATTATAAATGTAAAAGGGCTCTGTGGTGTATACGTACTATTTTTTTTTTGAGGTGACAAAAAACAATTCGGTTATAATTTCAAAAGTAAGGGACTCACCCTGGGCAATCGAACGAAGCAGGTTTGAAAAAAATTAGCATTTGGGGGTGCCAATTGCACATAGCCTTTAAAATAAGTCATTTACTATCAATTATAATTGAAAAAATCGTTATGCAAAATGCCTTGAAATTGGTAGATTCTCTAGTTTATAAATTAAGTCCAGTTTTTTTTTTACAACTCAAACTCAGTTTCTACTAATCTTTAAAATTTATTCGTAAAACAAAACAAATACTTACCTACTTCTGTTATTTGCTTTTGTTTTGCGTTTAAATACAAAATTAGTAACTAAATGAGTTGGTAAAAAACCACTAAAAGCTCTAACTGCCACTGTTAAAACACCATTTGAAAAAAATAAATTAATACAATACAATAAATAGTTAGCTTATACATGTTGGAAAATACTCGTAAATTTTTTTTCTTAACAATTTCAGGTTGCTGAGGAAACTTCCCATTTAGCTCCGCACGGTGTGCCAAGCAATCCAATTCCCCGGGCATTATCCAATGCTCGACTCAACGAAATGAATCCTCAAAACGGAACAGGAAACACCTATGGAACGTATCAGACGACCGGTGGCAACTTGGATATCCCTGGAGCGAATCCTCGTAATCCATTTGCTCAGTAATTTCCATCCATCCATTAACTTTTATTTTATTTGTTACTTAATATGTAATTTTATTATTTTGAGATAAGCTTTAATTTGCATATTGATATATTTTGCAAAACAAAATAAAAAAAAAATGGGAAGCAACAAAATAAGAAAAAAAAAAAAACTTAACAAAAATAAAGAACCTAAAACATATCTTCAGCATTGGCCTGCCCTTATAAAACAATGAAAAGGTAAAAATTTTGCTTAGTTATTGAAAACAGGAAAACACATAACACGCATTATACTCGTATTGTAGGTACATACAAAAAGCATGTGAAATAGTTTTTAAGGTAGAAAAAGATATCAAATCGTTATAGTATACGGCATCTCAAGGAGTATAGAAACCAAACACATAACGGATATTGAAATTGATTATAATCGTATTTATATATGAAATAGAAACAAATTAGAATCCATAGAAGCACATTATATAGAAATAAGTGTAAATGAGGAATCCGTGCGATAAAAAAGGAGTTTAAAAAACATGGCAAAGAATAATTAAAAAATACAAAGTGAATTTCGTGATTACTGAATTCATTTCCCTAACGGTATTTTTTTTTTCAATTTTCGATCCTTGTTATTGGACAGGCATCGTCTTTGAATATCTTAAAAAGTTTCGAGTGTATTTAACATCTATCTAAATAGAATCACTCACAAAAAATTGTATCAAAACTTTTTTCGTACTTCTGTGAACGTCTTTTAAAATTTAGTAGGTTTACACTTTAATATTTCGATGTAATCGCTGGGTTAGATAACGTAAGAAAATGACAATTTTGTCAAAAAGTAAATATTCATTCTGATACAAACACCAGAACTCGAAAGATTGCGATCAATGTTCTTCGAAGTGAAAATGAGCTAGTTGATGAACTATCCACTTTGAAGAAAATCTGTTAAATGTGGCTATAATCCAATAAGCTGTAAGGTTATGTTATTCAACGTGCGATGAAAATTTGTACATATATGTTTAAATCTCAAATGGCTATTTTGCAGACCTCAAGATGAGGCATGTTCATAACAAAAAGCATTTGACTTTATTTATAACGTACCTAAATTTTTTGAGCTACGTGGCTTGAAATTATTACAGAAATTATGGGAAGACTATACATACGCCTTAACTTATGAGCTTATCTATCTCGTAAGCCAAGGGGTATAGTCTTCCTCTCTTTGGTTTTGTTTCCCTATTTTTCAAATGATTTGTTTACAATAATATTAAATCTTAACTTCAAAAGATGTTCACATGCGGTATCGAGTAAATTACACGTACATTTAGTTATTCTTTGCCAAATTTTTAAATTCATCAACGTTAAAGTACAACTCACTTGCGCTTCAGACGAAATAGCAATGCCCAATAAAAACAGCTTAACCAAAAATTAAATTAATCCGCAAAAAGGAAATCCAGGGTTCGCTTGTTATTCAAAGCGATGAACTTTATTATTTTACTAAAATTAATAATTAATTTCAATGCTTTTTGTCATTTAAATAAAATCATTTTGTATTTAGTTTATAAATAATTAATTTATTTGTTGATAATATTTTTTTTTTAAACTATTAAAAATCGCAATAATGTTTTAAAGTGATATTTACTTAAAAAATTTAATTTCTTTTTATATATATTTTCAATCGCGCTTTAATAATTTAAATAATAATTTATGTATACTTTTGTTGTTTTTAAATAATAATTTATGTATACTTTTGTTGTTTTTTTTTTTATTAACAAATCTAAAATAAATTGTTAAAGAGTTATAAAAAAATTTGAAAATAGATACAAATTTGAAAAGTTTTCTTGAAACAAGTATTTCATGTATTAATTGATATTTTTAATAAAATAAAATAAAATAAAATTATGTATAATTTAATAAAAATATACATTATAATGATTAAAAAAGATTATTATTTTCAATTTGTATTATAAATTATCTAAACAAAATTAAATAATATATTACTAGCCGTACCTATAAAAAAGCAAAAAAAGAATGAAACTAATGATATTAAGTCCGCCTCATTCTAATCAGCCTATATAAAATCAATCACTCTACATACAACATAAAAATAAATAAATAAATAAATATATTTATTATAAACCATATTATGAAGATATTCATATAAAATCAAGTATTTGCAAAAAGCGTTTAAAAAAGTAACTGCTGAATATAATGAGCAAACAATGTAAGACTAAGTATAAAATATAAATATGAATTAATTTTTATTTAAAAAAAAGATATTAAGTTAATTGTACTTTTGATTGAAATATTTATAGTTAAATTATTATATTAATAGTATATTTGTTATTTATTTAATTTTATAGTTAATTTATAACATTTTACCTATATGTATAATTGTACAGCACTGTTTATTGTATTATAATGCAAAAGGAAGAAAAAAAATTGAATGCACTAAAAATAATGTTAAATAAAATAAATTATTATTACAACTACATAAAAATGAAGCTTTGTGTTTTGTTTTTGAATAATTGGAATGTCAGAACAAGAAACTTAATGGAGTCCACTATGTTCTTTAAAGCCTATCTTTAGTTCGCAGTGCAAAACATAGGTAATTAAGTTTGTGGATTTTATTTATGGGATACAAAATAACGGTTTCATTTATACTTATTTGTATCAATTTTGAAAAACAACTATTTTTCTTTAAAACGGTTCTTACGATTTTGATAAAAAAATCATCCTTAATTTTTGTTTTTATATTAAGATCCATCTTTTGATACAATTGTTATTAATGGCACCTTCCATTAAAATATATGACCAAACGAAAACAATGGCAACACTTATACCGTAACCGTTATACCGTTGGCTTAGAGTGTAAACCTGCGGTAACGAATGTGTCAGGGGTGTTTTTGGAAAACTATTCACTCTTCTCAGTATAAAACTCAGCCCAATTCCATCCCGTCCACTGCCGCATATACGTAACAAAAAAAAATAACACGGCCGAATGTTTTCCTTTTTTTCTCCGTGTGGTTACATTAACCTTCCCAACGATGGTTAAGATTTTGTTCACGAATGGATGACTCACATACCAGTGACATTCTTCTAAGGCCATGATGGCTGGATTGCATCCGGTTATCCTAATTTCTCTGGAGCTTTTAAAAATCAAATTGATTTTTTTAAATATTAGATGTAAATAAATATTGAAATTTTGGTCAAAATTCCCTTCAATAAAAATTTGCCCTTGTACTGGTACCTACACCTTTTGCGACTTTTCTTCATCCATCTATCTCTCTTAGATTTCTTTTGCTCAGCCGTTGGTTTGCAAAAGTTACCCCACTAGTGTCACTATTTAATGCTCAAGTTTCCCACACTGCTAACTGTTTTTGTGTTGTTTGTTATTCGTGATATTACAAGTGTGCAGAGAAAAATAAAAAGAAAGAAATATTTTTTGACCTTAAGTAAGATTTTCTTATTTGGGCCTAAAAGGCTCTCTTGAGTTCTTATGGTTTTATTTTTTATACTCAGTAAAATGTAATCTTTTAAATGAATCAAAAATAAATAAATCTTGTGGCAATTTTGCGCCGAGTATTTAAAATCAACCTGTATCAAATTTTAGAAACGTGGCTTGATAGTGTAGCATGGGAAAGTACTGGAGAAAAATTCATAAATGCATGGACTAGAAAGAGTATCAACATTTAGCACAATCATACCTAGAGTCATTTGGCCACCATTTTGTTTTTAATAAAAATTTTACTTATTCGCATAACTCGCGTATTTTTCAACCTACAGAAAAAAAAATTATGGCAAGCTTGAAATAATTTAAAATCCTACAATTTATTTTAACTAACTTTTTTCGATTTTCTAATATTCGTCATATTTTCAAAAAGATTGCATTTTTTTATATGTATAGGTTAGGTAGGTATGTAGGTACTTACTCTATAGCATAGGCGTAGCTATGCTATACCTACTTTGTATAAACTACATAATAATTTTAGTCGATTCTAAATCCCGCTGTAAGCAAATCCGAGATCCAAGTCCAAAAGAAAAATCTGCAATTTTCAGGAGTTGAGAGTTTGAAAAAGCTCTGTGTTCTTTCGGAAAAATATAAAATTACAAAAAACGAGAAGGAATTCTAAGCACCTACATGATATTTTTTTATGTAAGAACATATAAATATAATACATATGTAAAAAAAGTTTTGTCCATTAACCTCGTAAGAGACTTCATCTCTTACATGCAATATAATTTATTATTTTATAAACGACATAAATAATAACAACATTCGGCAACGCCAATTTACGATATTATGCTTCATGTTTCATTTTATTTATTGAGAGTGTATGGGACACTACCTTAGAACAAATTTTTTTTTTTTCTTTAATATAAATCTCTTTAACTTAACACTATGCCTTACACATAAGATATGAACACAGCCGCCGATGAATATTCGTTCAATTTATGTATCGATTTTGTGTTATCGATTCATTGTTCCATTTTCACGTCGTACCAACTGACCTACCTCACAGCGAAATGGCGCTCAAGCTTCCTTTTCGATCAAAACCTCCAACCTGACAAGATCAGAGATCAGCAGCTATAGAGAGAATTCGCCTTTTTAATACAAGTGTTTTAAGTTAATTAAAACAATTTAATCGCCTTGAAGCGACAATTAATTCGAGCTTCGCAAGCTATAAGAATTTCGCCAGTGACCACAGTAAGTGCTTTTATAAAAGCAAATATGACAAATTGTGTTTTTTTTTTATAAGCCTCAGCTTATTATTTTTTTTTATCTTACCTATATCATACAATAGCTATACAAGTTCTGTGCATTGGCTGTGCAAAAGCCACAATCCATAGTCACAGACTGAATTTTTAATCCAAGTCCGAGTCTATAACGAAGCCACGCTGTCTAGCGCCAAGGTTCTAAGGAAGCGTGCAAAACTAGTGACTGTTGATCAAAAGAAGTAGGCTTTTTCAAGGGGGCCAAAATCCAAAGATTTTAGGTAGGGAAAGCATACCAAAACCACGTGGATTCCACTACCACATCCAGGAAAATTCCTACCTTATTGTCCCGATCCAACATCCCATCTATTTTTTACGAACCTTAAGAAGGTCCGACGAGGTTACGTCAAAATCTCGATCAGGTAAATCTAATTCGATTTTTTTTTTTATTTTGGTCAAATCCCAAGCTTTATTTATATTACTAGGAGAACATAAAAAAAAGAGTGCGTTACACATTTGCTGGCTGGTGCAAGTCTTTCCAAGGCCACGTGTGTCGACGTCGTTGAGGCACAGTGGACCAGCCAGTGTGTAATTCAGGCCCAAAATTGGTTTGGCATTGAAGAGTAAAGCTACGTATACGCTTCTAGGTTTAACACACACGCTTTATATACGTATAGGTACCTGCAATTTGGAACGTACCGTTAACTATATATATTATATATATATTATTGGTTATCTGCACAGCAAATATATGCCTATGCTTATATATATACGGATTCGCTTTGCATAACATACCTAAACCCACCCGAAATACTCACCCGCTAAGCCTATACTTACCTGTCAATCAACGCCATCGTCCGCCATCATCATCAGCATCCATCATCATCGAAGACCAGCATCCCACTAACCTAGTTTTAAGTAAAGCTCTAGTTTTTTTTTTCTATATGAAATTCGATACTCTCAACTCTCAAGCAATATCGTAATCACTCAAGAGTCAAGATCCTTCGCGCTGTATTCTTGCAGTTTTTTTGTCAAATGCTGTGTGCAAAATAAGGGAGGAGCAAAAACAAAATCTGTATTTTATTCTATTTTGTTTTGTTCCCATTCTTTTGTAGAGGGGTATTTTTTTCATACATTTTCTTGCTCCTTGGGAATGAGAAACCTGTAAAAATATTAAATAGAGAGCAAAAAATGTATTCATGTGTTTCCTTTTCGTTTTCATTTGTATGTATTGTATATGAATAAATACACAATGATCTTGATGTAGGTTATTTTGATTTTTCTGTTTTGAAACTTTTTTTGATCTTCTTAAATTTTTAAAGAAGTAAAGGATTGCAACATTTCATATCAATTTCGGAATTGATATACAATAATTGCAATTTTTGTTCATGTTTGGCATTATTGTATTGAATTTTCATTTTTGGAATTATTTTTAATTTTTTTGGTTATTTTGATTTTTTAGCTTTTCTTAAATTATTAAGGAAGTAAAGTATTATACTCTGTCCGATAAAAATTGGCAGTACAGGCCTTATGGGAGAGCTTTTTCAAAATCAGTGGGACCTAACGACTGCCAAAAAGCAATTCACGAAAAATATGCCCCTGAAACACACAAGAAAACCACAGACGCGCCATGGCATTGTTGTTGTAATTTCTTTACTAAGCGAAGTACACCCTCCTATGACCGATCTGCCACACGATCTGTAGCAGAATGAAACTCAATGATAAAACTTTTTTATTAAAAGTATTTACAATACACTCCTCGCCACTTGAATAGGACACCCTTTTTGTTTTTAATAAAGTGGATATAACTCCAGTCTCTTAATAGTTAGCTGTTCAATATTTTACTATTTTGTGTGTCCCCTTATGCACTCTCTCTGTGAGCAAGATCATTCATTTTCAATGCCCCGTTAGTTAAATTTTGCAATTTTTTGTGGAACAACTGTGAAAAAATTGCCCCTATTTTTGTTCACTTGAATAGGACACCCCCTTTTTAATTGGTTTTCGGGTGCAAATCAAAGAAGGTGGAAATGCAAAAATGTTTTACAATGTCTTTTAGTAATTTTTAGCTAATTTCAATTTAAATGGGTCGCGCGAAATTATTGGCAGAGGAAGAAATAGCGAAAATCTAGAGTGTCACCCGATTTTTCACCAAAAACGTAAAAAAACGCATCAAAGCCGAAAACTTTTTTCATTTTTTTTTACGAAACGAGTCCAACTGTCGAAAAAATATGAAAGGCTTAACAATGAGTGCCGTTACTGCAGCTGACAGAAGAGCGATTCAACGACTCGCATAAAATTTACATGACTTTGCCGCCGAAAAGAACGAAAAAGTGGTTAAAAAGCAAGTGCATCCGTAGTGAAGCGAGTGATTTCGAAGGCCAAAGACTTGAGGCGATTGCAGCTTAAGAAAAAACCATGGATTAACACCTGCAGTAAAGAACAACGCCTTAGTTTCGGTCTGTTTTATGACATGAAGTAAAGCATGTTTTGTCCAATGAGAAAAAAAAATTAATTTGGGGGTCCAGTTGGCTTTAAATTTTTTGTTTCATATTTTGCGAAGGAAGGACTATCCATTATTTCATAAAAATAATACTGGAGGCCAACGGGGCCCTCTAAATTAATTTTTTTTCGCATTGGACAAAACATGCTTTACTTCATGTCATAAAACAGACCGAAACTAAGGCGTTGTTCTTTACTGCAGGTGTTAACCCATGGTTTTTTCTTAAGCCGCAATCGCCTCAAGTCTTTGGCCTTCGAAATCACTCGCTTCACTACGGATGCACTTGCTTTTTAACCACTTTTTCGTTCTTTTCGGCGGCAAAGTCATGTAAATTTTATGCGAGTCGTTGAATCGCTCTTCTGTCAGCTGCAGTAACGGCACTCATTGTTAAGCCTTTCATATTTTTTTGACAGTTGGACTCGTTTCGTAAAAAAAAATGAAAAAAGTTTTCGGCTTTGATGCGTTTTTTTAACTTTTTGGTGAAAAATCGGGTGACACTCTAGATTTTCGCTATTTCTTCCTCTGCCAATAATTTCGCGCGACCCATTTAAATTGAAATTAGCTAAAAATTACTAAAAGACATTGTAAAACATTTTTGCATTTCCACCTTCTTTGATTTGCACCCGAAAACCAATTAAAAAGGGGGTGTCCTATTCAAGTGAACAAAAATAGGGGCAATTTTTTCACAGTTGTTCCACAAAAAATTGCAAAATTTAACTAACGGGGCATTGAAAATGAATGATCTTGCTCACAGAGAGAGTGCATAAGGGGACACACAAAATAGTAAAATATTGAACAGCTAACTATTAAGAGACTGGAGTTATATCCACTTTATTAAAAACAAAAAGGGTGTCCTATTCAAGTGGCGAGGAGTGTACATAAGAGTTACCATTGGTAAACTTCCTTCATAAACTACTCCTTTTTCTATTATTTTTCTGAAAGAGTTTTCAGGATTAATGCTTTTTCAAGCTTTTAAAATGAAAAAAAGCATTATGTGTTGTCGTGGTGTTGGTGGCTGTTTGTTTTTTATTTTGTGTATGAAGGAAAACAGTTAATGTCAACATTTTGACATGCATTTTAACATTTCAACAGGAAAAATTGTTTACCCTTGCTTGGGGTCGGGCTGTGTTTTTAATGAGTGAGTTTTTTGTTTTGTTATATTTGTGTTAAACGAAAAATTAATTTTTTTTTCGTTTTTGTGAAATTTTACCGATAAAATGGTAACGCTGGTACATTTTCGAAACATTTTTTTCGGATAATACGGCATCGCTGTGTGAGCTTTTTTATGTGATAGACATATCCAGAAGGCGTGAAGCAGAGTGAGATGCAAATGCCCTATCTTCCCTGTACTGCCAATTTTTATCGGACAGAGTATAAGGTGAATTGAGTTTAGCCGAATATAAATTTAAAACTGAGGTTCGGTGGTTGGTCGTTGGAAAACTATCTCCACAGGTAGGTATTTTGTGGACATTTTGCACTTTTTAAATTTAATTTCTATAAATTTGATTTCTATTTCTATTTGATTTCTTTTTGTCTAGTGAAATTGCACAAGGCATTCGATTTTTTCTGCCCTGTTCGATTTCACTAGTCAAAAAGTTTTTTTTTTTATAGAAATCAGAATATATTTTTCTAATCAAAATTCAAATTTCAAAATCTCAAACTTATAGAACATTTAGTCTATGACCGTGCGCATGCCCATGACCAGCCACCAGTGTTGGAAATACCGTATTCTCAGTTTGAAATGTAGACATGGTTGGCTTTAAAAAAAATCTAACTTTTTTTGTAGGCATCATAAACATATGATTGAAGCATCATATGATAAGCTTTCTTATAATATAAAATTTAATATAGGCCCTTAAAGAAAAAAATTAATTTAATGGCGTGAGAAGATAAAAAACATTGATATTTTTGCTTTTTTTGATGAAAACTGATTGGGTTCAAAAAATTCTACCTCTTTTTGTAGACGTCGCACAGACATAAGCGATATAAATATTTTGATCTGAAATAATAAACTTTGTTATAAAATTTATCATAGGCTGTTAAATAAAAAAATGTTTTTTTGGGTGATGGAAGTGATTTTTTCACTTTTTGCATAAGAAATGATTGTTTCTAATAAAATTATTTTAATACTTTTTGCGCATTGTAAAAATTTAAAAATGGTTTTATTCTTTGGAAGAAATATTTGGCTTCTTAATGGTAGGGTCACAGTCTGTTTTCTTATGACGTTATCACGTTAAACCATCGTCTGTAAACCGGATTTACAGACAACCATTTTTTTTGTATTTTCAGTTTAAGTTTAAGCATGTTTTTTCATGGGTTTTCCTAAATATCATAAAATCTATGAGTTTTCTGGAAAACTTATAAATAACTTTTTTGTTCATTATTGTTTTCTTCATAAGAATAAATTTATAAAACACTATGTTTATAGTACATTTATCGAAGAAAATAGGCCTCAAAATCAAAAATTATCATGGGTAGAAAAAATGAATACTATTTAAAAATTAATATCTGAGCAATTAAAAAAAGATGATAACATTTCTTAAATGCAGTTAAAAAGAGTAGCATTTCTTCTAAAAATCAAGACATTAATGAAGTTTTTATCATAAGTATTAACGGAGATATTAACATTAACATGAGTAAAGGCATACCAAAGTATAGCGTTTTCCTAAAAAATCGCTAAAGGGTATCAAATTTGCAGATAGAGAGTTACTGTAGAACAATTTTGAAGTTTTTTGCCTACAAATGGAAAACGATCTGTCTAACCGAAAAACCGCTAATGTCAAAAATGAAGGTAATAAATAGATTAACAACTTTTAATTGGAACAAATTTTCAAAAAAAAAGCTCAAATAAAAGAGATAGCTATGACTAAAATAAATAATCACCCTTTGACGTGTTAAAAAAAACCACCTTAACTCTTAAACCGAAGAAATAATCAAAAAAAGTTATTTAACTATATTGTAGCAAATTAAATTATCTTCAAGTTTGCCGTACATTTAATTTCTGTAGATTCAAAAACACACGAGTTATGAGAAAAAGTAAATTTTTTTTAAATATCAAAATTACGGCCCAATGACTCTAAGTGCCATTGGGCAAAATATGGTTTTTGACTCGTGTTTTGATACCTTTTCGAGTCCTGAAATCAAAATGCATTTATTAATTTTTCCCAGACCGCATTTAATAAAATCTATGTAACTTTCCCGTACTTAAGTGCCATTACTCTACGCCCTTTTTGCTTAGCATAACTACCTATAAAAAGAAACAAAATCATCAACAAACTAAAGCTTACGATCAGAATTTAAATCAAATAGGTAGGTACCAAATCCTGAAAATCAAAACATCAAAACAAAAAAATCCTACATACCTACACAAGCAAGTAACAAGGTCACAAATGAAAATACACACAACAAACCCAAAATCTCATGAACATGAAAACTTTGTATATCAATTGATATACAAAGATGAAAATTCATATACAAAGACCACACGACAAAAAAATATTCATAAACACACATTACCTGCTAGCAAGAGACAGTATTTTCTCTTTATCTTCTTCCTTCTACTTCTTATAACAAAAAAAAAAACCTTAGCAGCAACTACCTAGTAAGAAACAGTTTACTATCATTATTTCCACCTACTACTCAAAAGTCAAAACAAAAACAAAACAGCTGTCATTTTATTATTCTTTATTTTCCTATTCTTTATTTTCCTATTCTTTATTTTCTCTTTCTTTGTCGAATCCTTCCCCGTTTTTTGCTTCTCGTTCCAACTTGGCTTCTCCTTCTTTCTGTGCAGATTTCAACAAATTTGCTAGTAAAAATGATTCTTTTCCAGACATTGGGATGGCGATGGCGCACACTGGTAAAAAGGGACTTTTTAGGTGGACATTACTCATAAACTGCATTAAAATTGTAAATTATCTACTACAAGTGCTGAGTATATGTTTATTAACTGTAGAGGATTATTTTCTGCAGATTTTAAATTATTAGCTAGTTTCTACATTTCACATTTACTCGAAATAGAATTGAAACATGTGTTTGAAAATTATCTTATTGATTTTATTTATTTTTGAAGTTATAACTAATAAAAAAAAACTATTGCTGCCAGTAAACTCTTTACTTTACTTCTGCTTCGATATCAGCTGAAATAGTTTCGAATAGTTTTCGATAAAAAATTAACAAAATTGATCGAAAAATCTATTTTAATCGGATTTTCTTTTTTCATTTAATTTTAATTGATTTCTGACACCTATTGTGCACACAATCCAACTTCAACTGGGTTTCGATTTTTATCATTAACCATAAAATATATGTAGGTACCTATATTTCTTAATAGATAAAAAAAATATTAAATTGGTTAAAAATTGACGAATCTGTAGTTTTATTTTCAATGTCGAAGTAAAGTCAAAATCGTGCTTTTTGAAATCATTTTGAATGCTTGAAAGCAATATTGATTTGAGAAAAATTAGGTTATATACCAAAAGTTATGTATTTCTAATTCGTCTTAATAATTATGATCAAAACTACATATTTTTGAATAACCTAAATCCATTTGAGCTCATGCGCCGTTACTTGTGTCACTAAAATTTAAATCACACTCATGGGGAACCACAGCATAAAACTGGTCTGAATTTTTTTTTTTCTTCTTTGGGCTTAAAAGTCATATAACCCATTTCTCAAAAAACTGAAAAGTTCTCATTATCAAAACTTTTAAAAATAATCTGTTCATTCACATAGTTGCGAACATCAAAATCCTTTTCTTGAGCGGTTTGTTCTCTCCAGATTTTAATTAAATCATTCCGTAAAAATTAAATTTTCAAAGAAAATTTCCAATATAGCACGCTTATGGTTGTGTATGGCTTCAAATATTACCGTTGTGTAATCTATATGAATTACTCGTCCGGACAACGAAAACCGGAAGGTGGGCAAAGGTGGGCAAAAAAAGTTACAGAACTTCAAAAATTGTATAGACTCTTAATTCTATCAAATGGTTCTCCAGTGTATATTGGGTATTGTTAACGAAAAATTCTTTAAGTATTGCATATACACATATCATATAGTGCTGACAACTGTTGACAATTCTCAAAAAAAATAAACTCGGTTGAAAACAAACAGAGCTAAAACACGTAATCTTAAAAAAAATTGCATTATGTGCAAAGTCCTGGAATCATCTTTTGCTTTGAAAAGACTGCTCTGTTAAGCTGGAGAAATTTTCTCAAATGAAATAAATTGAGTGGTTTCATAGTTGTCAATCATTCCTTATAACTGTGAAAAGTCCAGTTTGTCTCTTAATTGCATTCAAATTTCAACCAAATGTCCACCTAGATGGATCATTTTTACCACTGTGTGGCGCTAGTAAATTTTAGGTTCGTGAGAGTACTATGAAAATTGATATACAAAACAAGATCCACAAAAGATAAGTATTAAAGTTCCAACTCATTTTGAGGATCACCAATATTTGCATATTTTAAATCTCTTTCTCTATTTTATTTAATATTGCGTTTTAATATACGAGTTTAAGAACAATAACTCTATACCTAATTGAATTCATCCTACCCCAACCAAGTCGTGCGCACAACTTCGCTGAGGAGAGAATGATCGGTGAGTCCCAATTTTAATATTATATATTTGCTATCATTGATATTTATCATATGTAACAATATTGGTGCAGTAATTGAGACACATAATTGCTCTCAAAGTTTTGGAGTTGACGTAGGTCAGTTAACAAAAAGTTAACAGGCTATTGATTGCATAGTTCCTTATTGTGATTTATTAATGAGACAGACTCAAAGAAGAAAGAGTGATGTCGATAAACTTTTTTTATTTAAATTTTAATTAAATATACATATATATTTTTTTTACTAACAATAATGGTCAATAAACCGAATAGTGATAGATTGTGTAAACTGAAAGGATATTAAGTAATTTAAAAAAACTAAAAAAACGCTTAAAAGAGAACTTTATTCGAAAGGTCATTGAACCAGATTTCATACTCAAAGAAAAAGAGTATATGTTTCTTTTTTTTATGAAAAATCTGCCTGAGAGTAAAGAGAATGCGCAAGGTCATTGAACCTTTTATTAATTTTTTTTTATTATTGAATTTCTTGTTATTTGATTAAATCTTAAATTGAATTTAAAAATGATGAAGATTATTTTGAAAGAATTTATGAATTACAGTATAGTTTTTAACCATTGAATAAAAGCATATTATGAAAAATAATTCTAAGATATTTCGTTTTAATGACATCTAGAATGTCAAGTGAATAATTTTATGAAGTGAGCTTGGGAAAGGGAAATGAATAAGGGCAGTTTAGACGGTAAAAAGTTAAGTCAGAAATAAAACATTTTTGACTTCATTATAGGGGTTATCGTAAATAGAATTTATGTGGACGGTAGCCAAAGGAGAGTTAACTTTACGAAGTTTACCGTGGGAGGGCCACCATAAGGAACTGAATCCATCTAAAGTTCCATACTGAAGATTATGTTGAACAAAAATCGTGATATTTTTTAGCTTCTTTTAGTTTTTCTTTTTAATATTATTTGTATAGGCACGTTAAAAGGTACACGGCGGTCCAGTGGCGGTTGCAAGATCCCACCCATCCGACGAGCTAGTTAAATTGGCATTCGCTAGCGTGCCTACAGCACCCAGCCGACTGGACAACCTAGTTGCACGTTCATGGGTATCTTTAAGGATCCTGTGGTTTAGGGATATTCAGGGAGTTGCATAACATCGCACAGTTAGTTAACTAGGAATAACACACATCCGTTACAAGAGCAAGAAAAGCTTTCTGATAATTCATATGTTTCTTTAGAAATATAAACTGTTAATATATAAAACAGCTTTATGAAAAACTCTTTCTCAAGAAATCGAATGATTTTTAACCTGTTTCTATGTAAATCATTTTTGTGCATTGATCTTACTGTAATAACGTTCTTGTGAAAGCTTTTCTCTTATTTTAAGCAAATGAAATTATGTTTTATGTTATAAGACACACTCTGAATAAAGAAGTCGAATGGACAAGTTGATGTTTTATTTATTTTATTTGCTTGCTTTCTTTTTTGCTTAGGTAAGTTTAATTATTTGCATAATTTAATAAGTTTTATTTTGCTCGCATGGTTTCGCTTTTATTAAATTGTAATAATATTTGCATGAAAGACGCTTACAACCTGGTTTTTGTGTGTTATACACTCTTTTCATAACACTCCAAAAACTACTTCTACCTGATTTTGTGTGATATTTTCCGGTGTAGGAAAATGGACAACTTAAATTTAATCGGAACAAAATTAAAACGCGCAGAATGTGAAATAAACGTTTTGATGGGTCAAAACAAGCGTTACTGTACTTGTTTTCAGAAAAGAGACAAATGGATTGTCTCACTGTTTGCACTGTCTCACTGTTCTCACCTTTCCCCTACAGTATTTTGGCATACAGAACATACAAAATTTCGACCCGAACCCAAGTTATGTAGGTAGAAAGTGTGAGAATTTGGTTGATAGAAATTTTCAGTAGAAATAAAATTAAATTAAACCATTCCAAGGCTTTATACAAAAAATCATTTCGTACGATCTTATGTACAAATATCAAATTGAAAAATTACGTTTTTCTTATCACTCAGATTTGTAACAACAAATTTTTCAAGTTTTAAATTAAATAATAAAAAACATTTTAAATAATCTACATAAGTTGTTGGGAAAACTAACTTAATTAAACAATAAACTTAAATTGTTTAAATTTCGAATTTGAAACATTTTTTATGCAATTTCGTTGATAGAAAGTTAAAAAAAATAATGAAATGTGCCCACTTCACTCTCTGAATAAATGAGCGTCAATATTTATGTTCCCCTACTTGATTTAAGCAAAGAGCCGACAACTTATGTTGTGTTTGAATTTCCAAGATATTTCTTTCTTTCCTAAGTTCAGTTATATATTTCATTGTGTTGTTATTAGAAGGTTTAAAAATAAAAAAAAAAAGTTGCTAATCGGCTAGTGAAAAATCCCATACCAAACGTTGTAAACTTTAAGGGAAATTTTCAGATAATTACTTAATACACAAACAATGCATTAAGAGCTGCATATATAAGACTTGTATTTTTACTTGCGATATAGGTACTATATATCAAGTTATGCATTCGTACAAAAAAAAAGTTGAGATAACATTTTTCCATGACATTACGATGGTAGACAATGCCAAAAAAAGTGGGTCCTGGAAGTCCGTCTGTCTATCAGTCTGTCAGTCTGTCAGTCTGTCAGTCTGTCAGTCTGTCAGTCTGTCAGTCTGTCAGTCTGTCAGTCTGTCAGTCTGTCAGTCTGTCAGTCTGTCAGTCTGTCAGTCTGTCAGTCTGTCAGTCTGTCAGTCTGTCAGTCTGTCAGTCTGTCAGTCTGTCAGTCTGTCAGTCTGTCAGTCTGTCAGTCTGTCAGTCTGTCAGTCTGTCAGTCTGTCAGTCTGTCAGTCTGTCAGTCTGTCAGTCTGTCAGTCTGTCAGTCTGTCAGTCTGTCAGTCTGTCAGTCTGTCAGTCTGTCAGTCTGTCAGTCTGTCAGTCTGTCAGTCTGTCAGTCTGTCAGTCTGTCAGTCTGTCAGTCTGTCAGTCTGTCAGTCTGTCAGTCTGTCAGTCTGTCAGTCTGTCAGTCTGTCAGTCTGTCAGTCTGTCAGTCTGTCAGTCTGTCAGTCTGTCAGTCTGTCAGTCTGTCAGTCTGTCAGTCTGTCAGTCTGTCAGTCTGTCAGTCTGTCAGTCTGTCAGTCTGTCAGTCTGTCAGTCTGTCAGTCTGTCAGTCTGTCAGTCTGTCAGTCTGTCAGTCTGTCAGTCTGTCAGTCTGTCAGTCTGTCAGTCTGTCAGTCTGTCAGTCTGTCAGTCTGTCAGTCTGTCAGTCTGTCAGTCTGTCAGTCTGTCAGTCTGTCAGTCTGTCAGTCTGTCAGTCTGTCAGTCTGTCAGTCTGTCAGTCTGTCAGTCTGTCAGTCTGTCAGTCTGTCAGTCTGTCAGTCTGTCAGTCTGTCAGTCTGTCAGTCTGTCAGTCTGTCAGTCTGTCAGTCTGTCAGTCTGTCAGTCTGTCAGTCTGTCAGTCTGTCAGTCTGTCAGTCTGTCAGTCTGTCAGTCTGTCAGTCTGTCAGTCTGTCAGTCTGTCAGTCTGTCAGTCTGTCAGTCTGTCAGTCTGTCAGTCTGTCAGTCTGTCAGTCTGTCAGTCTGTCAGTCTGTCAGTCTGTCAGTCTGTCAGTCTGTCAGTCTGTCAGTCTGTCAGTCTGTCAGTCTGTCAGTCTGTCAGTCTGTCAGTCTGTCAGTCTGTCAGTCTGTCAGTCTGTCAGTCTGTCAGTCTGTCAGTCTGTCAATCTGTCAGTCTGTCAGTCTGTCGGTCTGTCTGTATCAGGAGCTACAGCCTACAGCCTAAACGAATGGACCGATTATTGTCAAACTTGGTTTGTAGCGTTATTTGGCGACTCTCCAGAGGGATTTTTGGAACTAATTTTTTTGAAACAAAAATAACGGTACTTATCATATACCGATTTTAGTAAAATTGAAATATCTCGAAAACGGCTCCAACGATTTTATTTAAAAAATTCAAATGTTAGTTTTAAGCTAAGGTCTATCTTCTAATGAAAGTTTTTTTTGGGAAAATCATTATTAACGGTACCTGCCATAGAACCGTTCTTTTTTTTCAAATCCTATTATCTCCGAAACTGCTTATTCGATTTCAACGAAACTTTTTGTGAGGAAGCATTTATAGAACTTAAATATAAACCAAAAAAACAAATTTCCAAAAAAATAATTTTTGGATTATTAAAAAAAAATTTGAAAATTTTTTTGAAATTTTGTTTTTAGATGTTGATTAGTGATTTCTACAAAATGGCATACCAATTTTATTTTAAAACATTTTTTTCAAAAAATTATTTATAAAAAATTAGTTTGTTAAAAAACGGCTCTAACGATTTTGAAATTTTTTTTTCTAAAAATGTATCTTAACATATCAATCAAAACTGCATACTTGTTTTGGAGGGCAATTTGATTTCAGATTTTATTTTATTTAAAAAAAAACGAATTTTATTATTTTTTTTTCCAAATTTCTATAAAAAAAGTCTCAAAAATTAAAGCAACTTTAACTCTAAGAGCAAGTTCGTGCGACCCAGTCGTGCATTTTATTTTTAAAGTCTTAACTAAAGGTACATCTTATGATTTCAAAAAAAAAAAATTATACAAAATAAATACAGCTATGCTCTATAGAGGGTTATTTGCTAAGTCTATCTTTCCTGTACTAATTTTCATCTTCATAAATAAAATTTATGGGGGAGTTACAATTTTTAATGCAATTCATATACATATGTTAAATGTATATATTTTTCATTGGTAATGCCTTGTTTTTAATCTCCCGTAACTTCTTTCAAATTATCAACAAAAAATAAAAGTGTTAAATCGAACAATGCCACGTGGTTGTCGTTTTTGTACCAGTACCGAATTGAGCCGATACACATTTATTCGATCATCATATCTGGCCCAAATGTGGGGTAATTGTATGAGCTATATAACATAAAAACTTGTGGCTTTGATTCGTTGCAATTGTGATTGCTGATGCAATTGACTGAAATAAAATATATAAAACCAAACTGACCATCGATTTTCCAGATATAATTAATGGAAATTCTCACGATGGCAAATAAATCAAGGCATAAAAATGATTAAAAAAAATAATTTATCACTTTTGTCAAATGAATTTTGATTTATTTGACCTAGGATGAAAAAAATGAAAAGGTTGGGGGTGTTTTTAATCTGTTAAGCAAATATTATTCCTCCGAACCAAAACAAAAAAAAAATTAAACGGTAGTTTAATTGTTGTTTAATTAATCACTCTATCGATATCCGTCAATTATTTGTTTAAGAAAAAAAGGATAACAGAATAACTAAGAGATGTGATTAAAGTTGTTTCGATTTAAATAATTTGAATTAAAGTTTAAAGTACTTTTGTATTATTTTGTATACTTCAAATTAAAGAAGTGACTCACTCATTTATTGTCTTTTTAAGTAGAACTTCAGGGTAGAGTTTTACAAAAATCACACATTTTGGGCGTAAAAAAAAGGAAACTTTTTTTTTATCCACCCGAATGATATTATAACTAGTTGAAAACCGAAATGGTGGTGGTTTTTTTTTTGTTAGTTTTTTAAGACCTTATTGCGTCTAAGAAATTTTTATAATGTTGGGTTGAAAATAAAACAAAATAACATTTTTTCATAAAAAAATTTTAAATAAAGTTAGTATGCCATTTTTTTAGTTATTATTAACCAACATTTCAAAAAGAAATCGATGGCATGTTTTTGAAAAAATTGGAAAACAAAAAATTTAACACCCTTTAAAATTGTATATAAGAGCAATCAAAAAAGATATCAACATTATTTAAACGCAGTTATATTATAAGGAATAGCATTTCTTCTAAAAATAAAGATACCTAATAATAACTTAGTTTCTACTAAGCGTTTTTTAATCGGTATCAACTTTATGGATGGGGCCTTACTCAACAATTTATATATATATATATATATATTTTATTAATCTTATAACGTCACGTCCTGGAATTATTTATTTAACATAACTAATTTACTAGTTTACAATAATTATACTTAATCTAGGATATTATGATTTTAATTGACTATAGAGAAAAATGTTAATTTAAATTTACAAGAATTTGCTATTCCTTTATCAAACAAATTATAACAACTGTTGTTATGTAAGTTAAAAAGTTTAAACATTTTATTAAGAGGTGAAAATTGTTAATAATTAGTAGTAATTAGTAGTAATTTTTTTTGCCAAGCAAAATTGCACCAACTAAAAATGGAACTTTGCGAAATTTGAAATTTTGCAAAGTAAAGCAATAAATAGTTTCAACTTTTTTTCGTTGTTAAAAAGGTTGAAATCTTCTTTTTTTACTTAACCTTCCAATAACAACACACTTTTTGGTTGTCCTAAAATTAAATTAAAAAAAAAAATACTTTTAGGTATAGTAAAAATTATTTATTTAATCATAACACTTCAAAGGGTTCAACAACAGAATCAGAAAATAGATAATTCATAAAAAAAAACAATAATTGTAAAAAAAAAAACAAAGAAAGAAAAATCAAGCCTGGGGTGGTATAGCACCCCTGTTGTCATGGAAAGGTTAAACAACGATATCTTTTGAAATTTTGTTGTACTTTACTCATTTGTTATTTTGTTGGTTATAGTTACTTGGACTGTTGCTTTGCTGTAATTTGTTTAAAAAAGAAAATAATAGAATTTTTAATCAATATACCTAATTTCATTATTTTAACTTTAAATTGCAATCATTCTTTGAATGACGGATAATTTTGAATAAGGTGGTTGGCAATTCTAGAGGAGGCTATGTGGCCATGAAGCAGAGGGCAGAGGTGCGTTCTTTATGTTTATATTATCGAACTAAATGGTCTTTTGTTTAGTTACAATTTCTAACTATTTGAAATGGTTCCTAAACTCCTTTTGAAGTGTCAAATAGTCACGATTCGTAACTATTTCCAACTCACTTCCATGATATGAGTTTAGTGAGTTGTTGAAATAATATGTTTGGTTTTCAAGACAGTTCAAACATTTTTATTACTTTTATTAATCAGCGGAAAAATTAAGCTAAAATGGAATTTTTGAAATGGTGGGAGAAAATTTATTTTGAATAAAAACATGATTTTCGGTTATAATAAAGGAATTGGAATTAAAAAAATTGGAATTTTTGTTTTACTTTTCAAAAAAATAATTTCCTCTTTGCAAATTGGAGTTTGGTGCAACAGAATTTGCAAAGTTAAAGTACAAATTTGCAAAATGCAAAGTGGTTGGTGCAATAGGGCCCAGGACCCACATTTCAAATGTGGCTTTATTTCCATGAGAAAATTGAAATAACACAAGGTGACACTGTTAATCCCAAAGTTATCAAATAAAGCCAAAAAAATAATTATCTCAAAACACTAAAAACCTTCTAATTTTTAGTGTTTCATTAGGACTCAATTGGTGAAGTTTACTCTTGATCAGTAAATTTTGTATTCAAATCAGTCTTCACAAAAATAGTATTCAGAGCTGTTCTACATAAATCCTTATTTGACAGTTTACGCAGAGAAAATAGCAGGGAATAAGAGTTTATGTTCAAGATAAATTATTTAAGTTTCGATTCAACAATTGGCCCACAATGTGTTAATGTGTTTAAACTTTTAATGTTACTAGCGCAAAATTTTAAACGATTTATTAAATGTTTTAGCAATTTTAGTAATTTACTAAGTCAAAAACAGACCAAAAATCAGTCTGCTAAAATTAATTAGTAATTAGCAAATTACTAAAATGGCTTTATAATTTTACTAAGTCGTTTAAAACTTGCGTCATTGTTTTTATAAACTTTTTTTTTCCAAAATTTTGAATTTACAATCGATTATTTCGAAAACTATTGATAGGAATAATTTTATCTAGAAATTAGAATTATGTAAGTGCAAAATTCTGGATTTTGAAAAAGGGACCATTCACAACTTTAATCGTTGCCGTCGTTTTTAAATTTATTTTTGATTTTGAGTCATTTTTTAGATAATTGCCTTTTCCACTTGAACGGATATTCAAATACAAGCAATTGAAAAAATGCTTCTATTTGACTCTTCTATAAGAATCTTCTACTATTTTTTCACCGCCTGAGTAATCGTACTCTTACCCACGTCCTGTATATTAAGAAGCCCCAGGATTGGATGCAAGTCCTTTTTGCGGAACCGTTATGTTAATTTCCACTTGATTTCAACTGCATCGGTGAAGGTAAATTTTCTGCAGGGCAGATAAAATATTAGGCTGTTGCATGTGTGGATCGTTGTAGTGCGGATGTACTGTACGCAGCCAGAAAGCCTTTACGCGAAGTAAAGTTAAAAAATCGTCACAGATATCCCCGAAGCATGTATGATATAAATTTTGTTTTTCGCTCATGGACTGAACAAACTTTATCCTACAAGGGGGCGAAAACATTTTCTTGTTCAGCAATAAAGTTCAAAATTGGCATCGTGTCCATTCGTCATCGTCATTATGGCAGAATGTCCAGATATCGTCGGCATTGCATATCCTATAGTGGTGGTACAAATAAACTCATATACCCATCTACTCTCTCACCTGAATTGCATGGGGCCATATGCAATTAATCACCTTGCCTCACTCGGTGGTTGAGTTGGACTTTTAAATATTTTTTTTTTTGTTTCAGCTTTTTGTTGGTGCAAAGTTCGAGGGTTGGAGAATCAAGAGGGAGGGAAATTGCAACGAATAAATGTAATTTAGTTTTTAATTAAATGCCGGGGATATCTGATTAAATGTCCAGCGGAACTCTGGCGGATGCTTGCATTGGTGGTGGGTGAAATCCAAGCAAACATGCCAGCCAGCATGGAGGGATATCTGTTTGACTTGTTTAATTACATTTTTTTCACGTTCAATTGCATTTCATGGCTGTTAACGTCGAAATGTTTAAGTTAAGTTTTTTTTTGTTCTTATATGAAAAGGTTTATATGTAAACGTGTACCCCGTGTAGTAAATGTTTTCTTTAAGGAATTTTGCGAGAGACGTTTTTTCTTTTAAATAAAGTGAAAACAAAAATTTAATAATACTTATTTTAAAAGTGTCGAATGCATTAAAAGTTTTAAATATTTAATACTCTCAGTGGATTGAAGAAAAACAACATACTGTAAGATTACTGTGAGCAAATTGTCTTTGGGCCGAAACTATAATTTTTTTTTACAAAATTCAGTTAAAAATTAAATAAGTCACCTTAATTTGATTTTACAAAATTATTAACGAAATTAAAATAACTAAATTATTACTTTAAACAAACGTTAACAAACCTCGAATGCATTTCGAAACCCTTTTGTGCCATCATCAGCATTGCACTACTGAAGCTGTGGCTGCGGCTGTTGATTGAAGCGCGAGATAAGCATCGATGAGTAAAAATCAAACACAAAACAAATGGCAACGGTTAAATACAACAAACATGAAATTAAAACAAGTGTGTTGTTAAATCTTCGCAAATAGACAAGACTCGATATTGCCGTTGTCTTGATTTAGAAGGTTATTGCCCTTTTGGATGTAAAAACTTTCGTATGCATCCAATTGCATCTCGTTACGCACTTGTTTAAGAACACGCACATTGTCTACACTAACATTATGGTTTTCTTTTATGACGTGTGCTGCGAGCGCCGATCGGGAGGGTTGGTTTAAACGAATGCAGGCTAAATGGTCATTGAATCTCTTTTTAATGCTTCTTTTCGTTTGTCCAAAATATTCTTTACCACAATCATTGCATTTAACAGCATAAATACCTGATTTATCTAAATCGTTGGTTTTGTCCTTCGTCGAACCAAGGTAGTAACATAGTTTGTTGTTGTTTTTATAAATAAAAGATAATAACCTAAAGTTAAATACATTTGAAGGATTTTAAAAAATTCTATCTTTTTATAGGGTAAATAGGGGTAAAACAAAATTTCGAAAAAAATTGGCTTTATTCTAAACGCAATGTAAAGAGTTGAATTTTTTTTTAATAAATAGATAAATTTATTGCAAGACTGACAATGGTATTGAAAAAATTCTTAAAAATTTCAAAACCAAGCTATAAATGGTTTTCTCAAACTAAAACATGAGGTAGACCTTTGATAAAGTAGTGATTATAGGTAGGGGATTTTTTTTTTGACAATTTGAAAAACGTCATTCAAAAGATAATAAAAAAAAAGTTAGGGGTCTGATACAGATTTTTTTTTTTAATCTCTGCGTTTCGAAATATGAATTTTTGAGAAAAACCTACTTATTTTGCGGTATTTTTGGGTGAGTTTTTATTTTTTTAAATTTTTTGTAGCATTCAAAAAATCTCAAGCTTATAGAACATGTGGTCAATGACTGTGCGCATACATGTGCAAAAAATTGGTATTTCAAAATTTTTTTTTGACCCAAGTTTTTTTTTTACCTTTTTTAACCGTTTTTTATTTTTACCTTTTTTTCGTCAACAGATAAATAAATGAAATTTATATTGTAGATAGATAATAGACAGGACTATATTTTTGCAAAATTTCAATCAATTTTGTGGTCACAATTTTGAGATAACGACTTGAGTTTTATTATTCAATAGGTTCTATCTTTTGATCTAAAGCAAATACAAATTTGATTTAACTTCATAGAGTATCCTGATGATGTTACCTTTCATTTGGTATATCACACAAAACTGTTCATTCACTACAAGCTACACAATGTTAAATTAAAAAACTTGCGAAATACCTGAAAACACCTGTGGAGATCTGTTGATCATGAACAGTCACCAGTGTAAGAAGTACCTTAATCTCAGTTTGGAATTTCGACATGGTTGGCTTTAAAAAATTTTAACTTTTTTTCTAGGCATCGCAGAAATAAGATTGAAACGTCATATGAAAGGTAAAATTATAAGCTTTTACATGATACCTATAAAAAAAATTGATTCAATAGCGTGAGAAAATAAAATTATTTTTCTTCTGCTTTTTTTGATGAAAATTGATCGAGTCCAAAAAATTCTAGCTCTTTTTGTAGATGCCTAATAGACATGATCGATATATATAATTTGAGCTGAAGCAATAAGCTTTCAGGTGGTATAAAATTTATTGTAGGTTGTTATATCAACAAAAATGAATTTTTGAGTGATGGAAATGATTTTTTCACTTTTTTCATAAGAAATGATTGTTTGTAATAAATTATTTTAATACTTTTTGAGCATTGTAAAAATTTAAAAATGGTTTTATTATTTCGAAGAAATATTTGGCTTTTTAATGGTATAATTTTTTTTGTAAGTTTTTAAAATAAAAAAATTAATGTAATGAGAAAAGAAAAAAGGTCATTTTTTTTTAGCTTTTTCTTGTAAATTATGATTGTTTGAAATAAATAAACGCTTCAATTGACTCATTTTAAAAGCACACAACCTGTTTTCTTACGACGTTATCACCTAAAATCATTGTCCGTAAACCGGCTTTACAGACAACCTTGTTTTTTAATATCTAAATTGATGTTTTTTTCGAAGTTAAAACAACTTTGATTTAAAGATGTCTTATAACTGTAAACCACTTTAAACTAACGATGTTCTACTTTGATTATAAAATGTTCGTCTTTAACGCAAAATTATTTCGAAAAATAGTTGAATCAACGTGATTTTCGTTGATTTTAAGTTGTTTGTTTTAAGTGTACAACGGAAATTTCCAGCAATTTGCAACAATAAAACTAAAGAAGACTGCTTCCATTTCAAAGCATTTGTCAGTTTTAAAACACCAAAGAACTTTTTTTCGGGAAAAATAGCTTAACAATGCAAAAAACAATTAAATTTATTACATAATTGGTTCAAACTGTTTAGGTATTATTTTTTAAACTCAATTTATAAGTATAGAAATCTTCTAATAACTGAATTCGTTTAAATCAATTCATTGATGCACATTTTCTTTATAAAGGCGCCGATTTTAATAATGGCAGTCGGTTGTTTTCGTCATCACAATGTATTCAATATTAATATAAATCGGTTACCTCTCACGCAAAAAATGGGCTGCCATCAGCTCTCGGTTTAAAATATTAGATCTGAAATTTGAGGTAAAAATAAACTTTTCAACATTGATCAAACATATGGATTTTTATTTTGAATATGGTTAAATATTCATTTTTTTTATAGTTATCATATGAGTATCTCTACATCAAAAGTCAAACCATTATAGTTTGAAAAGGGTTTAAACATAAAAAAAAAACTCAATTAAGGACTTAATGATAAGTAGATACTGAAGCCATCAAACTGTGGCTCATTACATTTCATGGCTCGACTCTTTTACCTGCGATGCATCCATCAACAGTCAATAGCCCCCATTCATCAAATCACATCTTTTATATTCATTACATCATCGCTCACCATAAAGACTACCTACCTGTCGCCAAACATTTCAACCGCACCAGCCATCGACTAATTACTCTATTCAACTTTTAATTACCTTATTGTTGTCTTCTTTCATTCAGAACGAAGCAGCTAAACAAAAGGACACTTCTTCTATCTAAGGGTTCTCCTACGTTCCGTTTTCTTTATTCGATCTTCTCAGCACGAAATTCTCACCCTATGTGTTCCATTCAGAAAAGATAATTACCATGATGAAGATGTTGGCTGTAAACACGTAACGCACAAATGAAAGACTCAGCCAACAGGTGGCACTGATGGTGTTAGCCCTGCAAAATAATAACTCATTCTCCCTTTTCGGGCCAAAAGTGGCCCAAAGTGTGCTTAGTCAAAAAACTTTTGTTTAACTTTATTCGAATGTAAGTTAAGTTATTTTTTTTATTCTTTTGTTTTTTCGATTTTGTATAGATAGAGTTTTAGCTGTGTGTTCGTCAGTCGACACGTGAAGAGAATAGACGCAAAGGAGTTTATGGACTTACAAGTTTCGCAAAATGGGTTTTTAGTTCACTCAGAAAGAAGAAAAGAAGAAGATTTTCATGTAATTAAGATACATTGACATTCGGTGTAGGGTGTTTTTGGATTTACTCGTGTGTGACCGTGCAGGCATTGTGGGAGTTGAGTGCCTCTTTGAAAGTTTTCTACTATTGAAACTCTTTACGAAGGTACCCTACACCCATGCGTGTGTGTTTTCCAAGGACACATTTTAATACATGCAGGCTTTGTATTCCCATGTGCTTTGAGTCGTGATCATGAGTAAGTAAGGAAAGGAAGGAATGCGAATGAAATATATACGTGCTGTTTTTTGCACTGTTGCAGATTATAGTACAGACAATTAGTGTTGCAAAGTGATACAAATTTTATTTTTTTATTTATTTAATAGCACATATTGACATATAACTACAGGGTATCTTAAAAGTCAACGTCGAAACGAAAACGGTAGATAGGGTAGGTGGTGACAGTTATCAGATAATAAAAAAAATCGTAGCAATATATTTTGTGAGTTATGGGCATTCGAAAAAAAATCGAAAAAATTGTCACTCTCTGACGGTTTTTAATGTGCCGTGACTACAAATCTTAAGTTTTCAAAAATTTCCCTTTTGCTACGGAACCTGGAATAACCCTGCTAACAAATGCATTTTGCATTTTGCAGCTGCATCAGTTTTGCATAAATAACGGAAATAAAAATATTTTTTTTTAAGAAATCCGGCTTTTTGTCCATATTATTTGATTTTTGTACCCTTTCAGAACTGAATTTTTGTTTTTAGAAGTAGTAAAGTGCTGATTTTTTAAAATATAAACAAGCTTAAAAAATACTCTAAAGGTAAGGTAGACTACGTTTTAGCATAGCTATATGAATGAAAATAGTAGAAAAACTTATCCTTAAATATATTTATAAATGTTTTGTAAAAGTTAGCCCGGAAGTGAACGTTTTCCTTGAACTAATCATGAACACTAAAAGAAAATCAAACTACTTTTTTATTCTGATGTGTTCACATACATTATGTTCTTTTAAGTATAAAACTTTATCATTAAATTAATAAAGATATGTTTCAAAACCTACAATCTATCACTTTTCAGTTTTTTTCCAATTCCAAAAATCTAAAAAACCCAGAATCCCGAAAACCCAGAATTCCGAAAATTCAAAATCCCGAATATAAACAGAAGAAGTTAAAAACTCTTCAAAATTGTCTGTGCATTTAAATTTAAATTTTAACATAAAATAAAACACCAATTAAATAAAAACATAAACATACATAGGTACAATTATAATTTTAATATCCAAACTCACGACTGTATTGCACCACAGTTCTAAAGGTAATATCTTCCGAGTTTCTAATTTTTTCAAGTTTTCTCATATACCGAGACCTACATATCTGTCGGTTTGGACTTTAATTCATATATTTCAAGAAAACAGTAAACTGGAAATTTGTTTTTGTTTAATTTATAAAATGTCTTTGAATAAGTAATAAATTACTTTTTTTCTGGAAACTACATATATGTATATGAGTTTTTTAATTAAATAAAAGATAAAGAATATTTTCTTGTACTCATATATTATGTTGTTTATTTACAAACGTTTTCGAGAATTCTTCTCATCTTCAGGTTAAGCAAATTAAAAATATTATTTTAAATTTAAATTTACATAAAAATAAGAAAATATTCTTTAAATTTTATTTAATTATAAAATGTCATTTGAAAAAAATTATATTTCAAAAATAACAAATTTTCTTTGTGCTCCTTGTCGGAAAATGGTCAAATATTGTTAAAAAAATTAGTTTTTTACGTGGTTTATCCGGTTTATAGAAATGTCCTCCATCATACCAAGTAATAAGAATAAAACCAACATCATGTAGAAAGTCAAGTGATTTTCGGGTCAAAATCCACATTACGTTAATAGAGAAAGCCTACAAAGTGGTTTTAAGTAAGTTATTATCCACACATAAATAGGAATGTATACTGCTACTATTGATCTTCTTTTTTTAAATTAAAGTTTATCCCTAGCACTACTTCATTATACTTGGAGAATTAGCATGTTAAAGTAGATGTTGAGCTAAGCTGGTAACACTAGATCTCGAACTATTTAACAAAAACAGGAAAGAAACTTTTTTGTAGCATAAAATAGAAGTTTCAAAACGCAGCCAGGTCCTTTTGTTGTTTTTTTTTTTTTTTTTGTGTCCAGAGATTTTTCTTTGGACGCGCATATGAATGAAATGAAGTTTCATAAAAAACGTGCTTCAAATGAAAGCTTCTGCTTGAGACATTCGTCTTTTTTGTTATGTTTCTTTCCTTTTTAAGTTACATAATATATCTTTTATGTACAGTGTTTTTGTGAATTGTGTAGAAAATATTTTATAGTAAGAACAAGGCGCTGTCTGTTTTGTCATTAAAAAAAAAAAAAACAGAACAAAATTAAACGAATGGAAGAAAATCATAAAGTTTTCGATGCTTTTTGTTTTGTTATATTTTTCTTTTATTTAGTCCACTGACTTTTGATAAAACATTTATTGTAGAGTATGTGCAAAATGCCATATTATGTTTTGGCTTTGATTTATGTCTTTTATTCTTTTGTGTCATCTTTTAAAATATTGAAAGCCAAAATATCAATTTTGTGTAAAAAGTAAAAACATATATGTACATATGTAGGTATAAAAACACGCTTAAAAATTCTGGCGTAGATTTTACGAAAATTTGGGTTACATGAGGCAACGCCAAAATTTTATTTAAATTTAATACTTTGATTGTATTACATTTTTAACAGCCGATTTGTCAATCTTCTAATAAACAGTCAGTTAACTATTCGACGAATAAAGTTATTAGGCTCATAAATAATCAGATAACATAATATTCAAATTTAAAAGTAATCTTTTTTATCAAAATTTCTTTCAGAGCAGCTTTGACAATTGACATAATATTTTTATTGAGATTATTCCTTAGAATAATTTTTATTCGTCTCTGAAAGAAGCAGATAGTTTTATTCCTCTGTTAAATGTTTTATTAAAGAAATAAGCTATATCTGACTGTTGAAAAATTGACTTTTACTCTATTTGGAGAATAAGTACTAACTGACTGTTTAACTGACTATTGAAAAATTGGTCTGAAAAAAAATTTATTGAAATGTAATTCATTTTTTTTTTTATTAAAAATCAAGGAAGGTTTCCTAAATTTAAAGTTGCAGTTTATTATAATAATAATTTTAAGTATTTTCTTTCTTATTATGTGATTATTCATCATAAATGTTATAATGGTGATATTATTATCTTTTTTATTTTTTTCACCAGCTATGTGAAGAAAATTCTTATTGCCGATCAAATTTTGTCAGCGATTCAAACATTTTTCTTCGAAAAACACAAAATAGTGTAAATTCGGAAATTTTATTTTTTATTTTTTATCAGCAAAAAGGATTACCAAATGCATTTTTCTGAACTCAAATAGTTTTATATAGATACTTTTACAGGTAGCGATAACTCTAAATCCGGACACAGAAAATGTATTTCTTTTTTAAAAAGGGCTTCCATTTTCGTTTACGTTTTTAATACAGTTTGAATAAAATTTAATGTTCTTGTATTAAAACAAAGTAAGATAGGTATTTAATTTCAATTCTTCCCCCGATAAAATTATGAATTAGGTGCAAAGGAATTAGTTTTTAATTTTTAATTTTCTTATATTTCAATACTTTTGATAACGTTTTAATGTTTTGTATTTGAAATTAATACATACATTGGATTATATTTTAATTTTTTTACATATTTGAAATTAATAAAAAAATTACTAATCAACTTTGTAACAAAATCGCAATATTAAAAACTAATTTTTTCGTATTGAAAAAGGTCTTTGGAATAACAAAGGTTATCTTTAAAACTACGACAGAATTTGTGACCGTGTCCGTGTATGTATGAGTCCATAATTATGAAAGTCGACCTAAGTAACAGAAAACTAACTATAAATTGCAGTATATAGACTTGTTTATTAATCCTTCAATTGTTTTAAATTAGAAATACAAAATATAAAGTTTGAATAAAGTTTTTAAATTTTAGTTTTTCTTGAAACAATGCAAAAGTGTCTTAGTGCAATTTCATAAATTATGGGCACATACATACCTATATAACTAAGCAACACGCAAAAAGCGAAAGATGAGCATGACCTATTTTTATTTTTTAAAAAGAATAATTAGATGACATATGGCCAGCAATGCAATTTTTTGCAAAAAATTTTTCATTTCAAACTTGGCGTTTAATTTTTTTTTTGTATTTAAAAGAAAAATCGTGTATAGAAGATAATTCGTAGCAGTCAGTATACATTTCCTGTTTATGTGTGTATAATAACTTACTTAAAACCACTTTGTAGGACTTCTCCATCAACGTAATGTTGGTTTTGAATAAAACCGCGAAAAGATTACGCATACACCACAGTGACCCGAAAATCACTTGATTTTCTACATGATGTTGGTTTTAGTCTCATTATTTGTTGTGATGGAGGATATTTTTATAAATAAGTTCCCAAGTAAAAATGCTTTTAATTATTTTTGTGAAGTTATATTTTGTGATTTTAACAAATTGCATTTAAACAGTACATATATAAATATAAATTACTCATTTTTACTAAAGTTATTTTCCTAAATTTTTTAAATAACACCTTTAAAATGGTTATTGTATTTACTTAAAGGAAAAATTTATTGAAATAAAACAAAGTGTTATGCTTTTGATTTATTTTTAAAACTAGTAAAAAAATATTTGGTTTTTTTTTTATTCCGTAATAGTCAAAAAGACATACTTTTTTGCAAATTTTTAAACACAGATCAAAAACGTATGACGCTCAGAAATTATACTTTTTGGAAATAAAAAGTACCGCAATGGACACAATAGATTGTATAAATTTGCCTCTTGTATCCTGGTAGAGGCAAAGTAACCCCGTCCTTTAAAAAAACTTTGCCTCACTTTTCAATCATATGGAAAAACATTACAAGTCGTGAATATAATACCAATCACATCATGAATGGAATGTACACTAGGGCGTTCGTTATTTAAGTTTTTTTCGAGAATCAATAAAAGATCCTAAGTGGAAAATCTGTTTCTAAATAATAAAAAAAAAGACCCTAATTTTTTCAGATTTTTATTTTGACACTAGATGGCGCCCCAAGAGGGTTAAAGTTTTTTCTCATTTGAAATAGATATGTGTTGACTTATGAGGTCACTTAAATCAAATATTTTTGATGAGGCTCTTCTCTATACATTAAACAACGTTTTCAAAAAGGTATAAACCATTTTTCTAGGACCAGGGGTTCAGTCAGGGCATACATGTTATTTTAGGTTTATTAAAGCAAGCATCTTTTATTAAAACAAGCATATGAAATAATACGAAAAATAAAATATAACCCAAAAAGAACATGCATGCCCTGACTGAACCCCTGGTCCTAGAAAAATGGTTTATACCTACCTAACGTTGTTTAATGTAGACAAGAACCTCATCAAAAATATTTGATTTAAGTCTATATCTAAAAAAATGGCCTTATAAGTCAACACATACCTTTTTGAAATGAGAAAAAACTTTAACAGGTTAAGAAGAAAAAATTATAAAATTATGTTTAAGTTTGTTTAAGAAAAACTAAAAAAAAAGTAGCAAAGTATCCCCGTCTTACGGTACTTAAGTAGCAGCTCACAGTCCTCAACCAACAAGACTCTCTAGCACTCTAGCCAGCTTGGTCCCTTGCTAGGTTGCTACTAAAAAACAAAAAAAAAAAACAGAACTAAGGCTGTCGTGGTCCTTTTTTTAAACATTAATGGACCACCCACCATCAACAAGATGTAATTACTTAATTGATTAGGCGACTCAAAGAGTTGAAAGAATAAAATATAATCGTCAACACAGTTTAAATAGAACACAAAAAAGGTGAGGTTACCAACAAACAAAAGTTTTGGAAAGAAATTTGTTTCTTAAGAGCACCCTAATATACATGCGTTGTATATTGATCTTTGAAATGAAAAAAATACTCAGCAATTTACAAGTTCAAATTTAAGATAAGCCAATTTATTTGTACATATACTCAAAAGTACGAAAACATCAATAAAAGAAAGCATACGTTAACTGAATTCAAACCAAACGAAACCAGAAACGACTCCCTCTTCTGTTTGCCTATATTCTTTGAAAGACATATTTTAACAACAATTTCAGCGAATTCCATTGACTTCATATTACCTCATTATAGTCCACTCTCTAAACATATAAAAAACCGAAGAATACATTCTCATCCTCACCATCAATGGCGAAGGAAAATAAAAAAGGATTTAATGCCACATAAAACCAAAATCAATGTCCTTCAAGTATTCTCATAGTATACAGGCGAATAAATTTCATTTCTAAATGTTCACTCAACCTCCAGTTCAGATTGAATTTCCATTTAAATGTCCTTTCCATGGCATATCAGTTCAAATATTCAGGAAACTCCTGCTCCTTCCGGACAATAACATCATCTCAAGTATTATCCTAGGACAATCTATTTCGTTACTCGCATGGGAGTTATAAAATTTCCAAATTCCCGCAAACGAAAATGGAGACTAGCCCTTACAAAGGACGAAATTGGACCAACTTAAAGCTTAACTTTATTCCAAGTATACAATATCTCGGAATATAATAATTCTCATCTTTCTCGAGGCACATATCGGATCGAAAGGAAATAAATGAAAGCACTAAATTAAGGGATGCGCCAGCCGGGTTTTCTTCTTTCTTTTTCAAAAAAAAAAAAACAAACAAAATTGAGGAGGAGAGGATAATAAACACGCTTGGGTGGAACGCGAACGGGAGCACCATGTGAAAGTGATGGCTAGCAGTTAATACACTTAATGACCTCGATGATTTTATTGATGAGGCAACACATGGCACTGATGTTGAGAAATTTTTCTCTCACCAAAGGATTTTTTCGGGTTCATTTCAAAGCCTTCCCATGTTTTCAGGAAAAAAGGAAGAATCAAATACAAAAAGAAAATGTGAAGTGGGTTCAGGTTCAAGTAACATGAACCCCTAGTTGGGAGTTTAATCGAAAATGTTCATATTTGTCACATCATTTCTGCAAGAATATTCACTTTGCGAATTAACTGTTAGGATATAAATTAAATGGGATGAGTTTGAGGATATTGAAATGATAAAGAGCAAGGATTATTGGGAATATACTAATTTGGTTAAGTATTTAAAATAAAAAAGATTAAAGTGTGTTGAAATCAATAATAATGCATTTTAAAGTTGAAGAATCAATTAAAGCAAGGAATTAAAGACTACTTAATTTATAAAGTTTTAATTAAATTAAAATTATTCTTTTAGAAATTTTTAGGTTTATAATAAGATTTTACATTTTTAGCAAATTTTACATAAGAGCAAGTACTTGCATTTTATGTTATAAGTACATTTTATTGAATGAACTATCAAACTAGGTCACAATTATCACGAGATTTTATAGCAATTTCGTTATTAATCGAATGGGCCTTAAAAAAAAAATAGGCATACTTCAGATCTGTCTTAAAAGACTGCAGTAGAATTTTTTTTGAAGTCGAAAATAAGTAAAAAAAAAAAAATCTTGAAAAAAAGATTGTCACAGATATTTTTTTTTGTTGACAATAGATAAACAAAAATTGGAATTTTTAGGGAATTTTCAAATATTCATAGAACATGAAAGATGAAAGATGTCTGAAGTCAATATCATTGCTTCATGATAGTATTTATAACTTTTTAAACCGCAGTCGTAAAGAACCCCTTATCGAATATTTTTGAGACTCCGTTCTACATAATATTTTGACTTCATAAGAAGTACCTAAAATGAAATCAGTCCAGAGTCAATATGCCTGATCATTTTTGAACTTTAGTTCACAGGATGTTCGCTGTGCAATCATATCCGGCTCATATGCTGAGTTAGTCCAAAACAAAAATGTTTTAAAATATGAGAACTAGATGGTGTTACTTGTTAATCCCTTAGACAATTCTTTGTCAAAAAGTAAATTTTCATAACCCAACGCCGCACAAACGTATAACTTCAAACAAATATTTTGCATTCAATATGTACATATATAGGTTTGCTCAATCTACGAGACTTTGAAAAATATTTCTTCTATAGATCATAGTCAAATTTGTATGCTTAAAAATGTATTTTTTAAACACTCCAAGGAACTGCAGAAGAAATTTTGTTTTATCGTATAGGTTTGTGACTACATTTAACTTAAGTATTATTTTTGGTTTTCAAAATTAAATCGATCAAACTTTCTTAACATAATCAAAAAAACAATACCGTCTTCCATGGATCATACGATTTTTTTCTTGCCTTGACCTTACCTACACCCTCTAGCTTTTTGGCACATTACTTCTGAATCACCCTGTATAAGTATAAATTTCCTTTAAAATTTTAAGAATCGACAAGAAAAAATATTGTTTTACCCAAAAAGCCTCAAAAATTGTTTTCAATTTAATCTAAGAAATAATATTCGTATATTTTATCGTTCTGTTTATTCCCGTTTGCAATTCAAGAATAATTTAAAACTCAAAAAACCATCCCACGGATCATTTAATATATATTTAAAATTCAAAAGCAATAAACTTTGGCTATCACTTTCAGTTCCATTACAATCTCCATTACAATCTCCTTCTCAATCATTGACCGCTTTAGAAGAAAATAAACCTCTCCTCTTGATAGGCACTTTGCTTCAGATTTCAATTTAATTCCCTCCCCCTGAATACTTAATAGACCAACGCTTCTAAATACAATACTGAGAAAAATTGTCAACCATTATGCCTGTGGGTTCTCTCAATTTCAAAATCCCAAAAATTGAATAAATGGCCACCACTAAACCGGTCAATTACTTTTGATGTCCTTCAAATGCCATTGCACCACATGTTGCTATGGGTTGCAAATCTGATTTGAAAACATTTCGAATTAAATTGAATTAAATTCACAAAATGAAAAAGCCATCATTCGCAAAATTGAGTGTGCGGGGAGGGTAAACGTTGTTATGAGAGAATATTCAGGACATTTTATATTTTATTCACTAAATATATGCACAAAATTTGTTTCCCTTCCATACAAACCAGGAACTCGTACACTCAAGGTTCCTTTCAAAATATTTATCTATTTTTTTTTTTGAAATTTCTGATGCTCATATCCTTCAGCACATTCATGACCTTCCGCAGCTTCGAAGGGCTTTAGCTGAAGAAGTATGAGGCGCGCAATAAAATTAAATGGAATAAGAAATTAGCATCCACTCAACGTCTTGCAAGTGGTACTGGAATAATCGCACGTTCGTTCGATGTGTTTGCCACTAACCCACAGCTCCATGGCAGCGCCCACATGCACGTAGTCCTGAATGCACTTTAAATCCGCTGGAGAAGTATCAAGCAGCAGCAGTTCCGTAAAGTTAATGTCGGGTTTGCAGTGCCAAGTGAGGTCGTTGTGAAAGCAAAGAAGATACCTACTCTGTATGTATGTGGATCTTCTTGCGAGCCCTTGAATGATAATAGAGGCAGCTAGTACAAGAATGACATGAGAAGATGACTGACTGACTGACTGACACGAAAACGAATACGTGTCACATGCTAAAATCTTGTATAAGTTGCGGGCGTCTCGTGATGAATGTATATCAATGATGATGATGAGGACGATGAGGATTTGGGTCTTTGTTTTGGTTTCTTCGGAAAACTTTGATAACAATAGACATCAATATGGAGTTTTCTTGATATTGTGGTTTAGTAGCTTATGCTGTCTCCAGACCTAAAAGGGTTTAAGTTCTTCGGCAGACATAATGACTGTAACGAGTTTCATTTAGACGTTCTTTAGTGGTAAGATGAAGCGATTATTACTGACAGAATTTTGTATAGTTTATATAGCCAATAAAGGGCTATATTTTGTTGTCTTTTGATATTTTGAGATGAGTGAGAAATTTCACTCCCAGTTTAGAATTTGTTGTTTGTAAAATTTCTAATAATTTAGTATTCAAAGGAAAGCAGTCATACCATGAACAATTTTGCGGGCCATTTCACTAGTTTCAATTGCATGCTTTTGCTTGGCTCCCTTATTTTAAATAAAATGCTAGACTGATTCACTTGGAATAGATAAGCTTTCTTAATCTTAAATGGTTTTGACCTTCAAACGAAGTATGCCATTTAATTTCTGGTAAAGCATTTTTAGAAAAAAAAAAAAAAAAAACAATTTTAAAAGCGTTAGAGCAAAGATCATATAACTAGTAAAGATGTCGCACGTAGAACAAACTCCTGTGCTTGAAATTGTCTACCATCACATTTTACCCATAGGTTCAAAACATGTATCCAAGAATTAAATTGTTAAGAAACATTTTAAAATTTTTCGATGACTGTGTAGAAAAGAGAGGGTTGTATGATCTTTGGTTAGAGCCTTTTTTTAATAGTTTTTTTTTATAAATACAATATCAATAAAAGAAAATTTTAAGACACGAAAAAAGAAAGTTTGAATAAAAATGATTAAAAAAAAAAAAATTTAGTTTTTTTTTTATTCCAAAAATTATTATTTTTTTCATAATTTTATAATTTTAAGAGCCAATTTTTTAATAGTCAGATAAATAACAGTTAAGGCTTATTCCTAGAAATAAAAGTTTTTTATATTCACATATACATATACTTCTGATAGTTTAACTGACGATTGAAAAATCAGGGCTAAGAAAGATTACTAAAATATTTTTGTACAAAAATTTCTATTCAGAGTTGCTTACGCTTTCGAATTAAAGTTTCCATCTGTTGTTTATAGAGCAAGATCCCAGGGCCGCCAGACATTACTTATTTTCTCAAGAAAAAAATGTATGGAATTACGTAGTGCTAGGACATACTATTAGTGTATGGATACTAGGGTGTCCGTTATTTCCCAAAGTGATGTTTTCGGGGATGACAACCCCTAGATCGAAAGCTTAGGGCCTTAATAAGGGGAATTTAGCAAAAAAAATTTTTTGGGGGTCATTAACCCGTGCCTCTAGGGTCATACTTTCCCCATACAAATTTGTATGGAAAATTTTTAACTCATACATAAAATTTTTTTTATTATTTTGTGGTTGTATTTCTTCCCTTATTATTCAAATAAAAATGGCGTTTTTATTTTTATTTGAATAATAAAGGAAGAAATACAACCACAAAATAATAATATTATAATCCAGCAAAACAAAATATAAAATATAATTAAAATTTTTTTTCTCTCGCGTTAAATCATATATTTTTTTAATGTTTGATAATTCTGGTTGGGAAACAGTTACTTTAAAAGATCACATTCAAAATTTCCCGTTAAAAATTTTGTTTATATTTTATTTCGGTTTTTGAAATTATTAGCTGTTTTCGTGGTTTTTGCTTTCACCTATCACACAATTTTAAATGCAGTTTTATTGTTTTTTAATTCTTTTCAAATATTGCATTCAAAAATTTGTGAATAAATCAAAAATTTCAATTTTTGAAATTTTTGCCGTTTTTATACGTTTAAATTTATTTTTCTCGAACTACAAAAGATATGTTTACAATATTTTTATTGAATTTTATTTAAAAATTATTCACCTAAAAAATTGCATCAAAAAAGTTGCAAACAAGGAAGGGTAAAGTATTTAATAATATTTATTTATTATAAAAACTGCAAAAACTAAAAAAAAAAAATTCAAAAAATTGAAATTTTTTATTTATTCACAAATTTGTGAATGCAATATTTGAAAAGAATTAAAAAACAATAAAACTGCATTTAAAATTGTGTGATAGGTGAAAGCAAAAACCACGAAAACAGCTAATAATTTCAAAAACCGAAATAAAATATAAAAAAAATTTTTAACGGGAAATTTTGAATGTGATCTTTTAAAGTAACTGTTTTCCAACCAGAATTATCAAACATTAAAAAAAAATATGATTTAACGCGAGAGAAAAAAAATTGTATGTATGAGTTAAAAATTTCCCATACAAATTTGTATGGGGAAAGTATGACCCTAGAGGCACGGGTTAATGACCCCCAAACAAATTTTTTTTGCTAAATTCCCCTTATTTAGGCCCTAAGCTTTCGATCTAGGGGGTGTCTCCCCCGAAAACATCACTTTGGGAAATAACGGACACCCTAATGGATACTGGCTATCTTGTGCCGACGGCCATTTTACCGGTAACAGGTGCTAAAGGTACGAAAAAAACGTACTTACTTTTCTTATTTTCTCAAGGCTGATTTTTATATATGATACTCAGGGAACTAATTCAATAATTTTTGTAAGCTGCCAGACCCATCGGATGGGCCTAACACCTTGCCAGACACGCATAATAGGAATCAGGAAAGTTAGATTTTATTATATGGGGGTCTGGGAAAAAATTTATAAAATATTTTGACTTCAGGACTCGAAAGAGTATCAAGACACGCGTCGAAAACCACATTTTGTACAATCGCATCTAGAGTAATTTGGCCACCATTTTGTTTTTTTAATAAAAATTGCAATTTTTCACATAACTCACGTAATTTTGAATCTAAAGAAAAAAAAATGTATCGCAAACTTGAAGATAATTTAATTTACTACAATATATGTTAAATTACTTTTTTCGATTATACCTTCGGTTTAACAGTTAGGGTGGTTTTTTTTTTAAACCATATTTTCTTCATATCTCTTTTATTTGAGCTTTTTTGAAAATTAATTTGAAGTCTGGCAAGGTGTCAGGCCTATCCGATGGTCTGGCAGCTAACAAAATAATTTTATTGAATTAGTTCCCTGAGTATCATGTATAGAAATGAAGCTTGAGAAAATAAGTAAAGTTAAACTATTTTTTTCAAAGCTTTAAGATTTCTGGCAAAAAAATGGCTGTCGGAATTGGTCTGGCAGTGTTAGTTATAAGATTTTTTTCTTGTCTGAGTGCAACCTACACGCCTAGGTTCTTGTTACATCTGATGCAAATTACCCTGTACTAGAACCTTTTTCCTATACCTATTAAAAATTTTTTTTCCTACAGATCAAAAACGGTCTGTCAAATCGAAAAACCGTTAATGTAATAAATGAAGGTAATAAAAAGATCTACAACTTTTACTTCAAATTAATTTTCAAAAAAGCTCAATTAAAGAGATATGACGAAAATATGGTTTAAAAAAAAACCACCCTAACTGTTAAACCGAAGGTATAATCGAAAAAAGTAATTTAACATATATTGTAGTAAATTATATTATCTTCAAGTTTGCGATACATTTTTTTCTGTAGATTCAAAAATACGTGAGTTATGTGAAAAATTGCAATTTTTATTAAAAAAACAAAATGGCGGCCAAATGACTCTATACTCTGTCCGATAAAAATTGGCAGTACAGGCCTTATGGGAGAGCTTTTTAAAAATCAGTGGCGCGCTATTTTCTACACCATACCCAATTGAAGGAAACTCCTTTAAAAAGTTTAACACCCATGAATTTTCGATGGCATCCAACGTAGATCCCACAACGACCTACCTGGCACACACTTGAGCATGCACTGATCGTTCTCTGCTGCTTTTCAACCCTCATTAAATCACACACATTCAGAGTTGCCTTTTTCAATTTCTTAACTCACTTCGTATTTTTTTCTTACTTTTTCAATGGGTTTCTGTTGAGGAGCTTTTGCTTTGAGAGCTTTTTTAAAAGTTCTTAACGATGAGTGTTATCGTGTTGTGTTTTGACTTTTGCATTTCTTTTAAAGTTCTGGAAATCAGTTAAAATGCAGTTATAAAAATCAAAGCCATTTTATTTGAGGAAGTATATTATTTGCGTAGATTCTTGTGCCGGGCGGTAGGTTTGTTCATTTTGCGAGTTATTTTTGTGCATTATTGTAATAATTTTGTTGTGCTGTTGTTGTTCTATTGCTGTGTGGTTTGTTTTTTAGTGTTGTGCCTTTGTTGTTTTGTTTGTATATTATCTTTATGATTTTGTGGTGTTGTTTGTATTTTATTGTTGTGTTTTTGTTGTGTTGTGCAAATTAAAAATGGCTTCAACATCAACAGGCTCAAAGGACTTGAGTGCCGACAAAAAAAAAAGAAATAGTTGAGGCGACAAAAGCTATTTGTAAGAACCTGCAAAGCAAAACCGAGGCTGTAAAGCAGGTTGTTGATATTTTTTCTGTATCTGAACGAACAGTATACAGACTTCTGAAGGAAAACAGCACCAAAGGCCACAACTCACCACCAAAAAAGAAAAACCAATCTGGTCGCAAAATTAAAATTGATGATTTTGATAAATGTGCAATTAGACAAATAGTTCACCAATTTTTTTCAAATAATGAATTACCGACGCTTGACAAAATCCTGAATGAACAAAATGAAATTTCAATGTAAAAAAGAAGAATGGTAACCCTGCAGTTATTTTTTTTAGCTTTTTCAAATTCAAAATGCGCATTACGGCAACCCTGTAAGAGCTTTTTTGAGAAAGGTACTTATGCGTAGGAAAAGAGTGCGAACGAGATGCAGATATCCCTATCTTCCCTGTACTGCCAATTTTTATCGGACAGACTATAGATGCGATTGTGCAAAATGTGGTTTTCGACGCGTGTCTTAATACTCTTTCGAGTCCTGAAGTCAAAATATTTTATAAATTTTTTCCCAGACCCCCATATAATAAAATCTAACTTTCCTGATTCCTATTATGCGTGTCTGGCAAGGTGTTAGGCCCATCCGATGAGTATCATATATAAAAATCAGCCTTGAGAAAATAAGAAAATTAAGTACGTTTTTTTCGTACCTTTAGCACCTGTAACCGGTAAAATGGCCGTCGGCACAAGATAGCCAGTATCCATACACTAATAGTATGTCCTAGCACTACGTAATTCCATAAATTTTTTTCTTGAGAAAATAAGTAATGTCTGGCTGTCCTGGGATCTTGGACTATTAGCAAAGTGTTCAAATTTAAATTTTCATTTCTGTTTTCTAGGAGACTGAATTCAGTAGATACATATCGTGGGCTGGATGCATTCTTATTCAATGTCCATTTTTCAAAATGTTGGGAAATCGATTTTTAAAGATCAGATTTATTTATATCAGAAAGTTTTTGATTAGCATTGATTTTTTGCTGGAAGCCTTGATAATTTTGTTTTTAAAACTTGAAACTGAATTTTTGTTTGTGATATTTTGATTTAGTTATAATTTAAAATCAAAGAGGAATCATTTTTGATTGAGGAAATTGGACAAGATAGGAATTATGAAATATAATTCCCATTGTTCAGTGTAATCAGGGGCGTACGTTGAGTTGTGAGGGCCCCTTTGATATTTGTTCAGTGTAATCAGGTTCGTACGTTGAGTTGTCAGATCCCCTTTGATATTTGGGGCAACTTCGATATAAAAAATAAGAACAAATAAAAAATTACGTATACGCCTTACTTTTTTGTGAGTCTATGATGTACCTCTCAATTGTTGGTAGCTAGGATTATTCAAGTAATATTTTGTGGGGCCCCCAGATAATTATGCAATTTTTCATTCAAAACAGCAATTTATTTTTTTGGGAACCCTGAGGTAACATTTTTTTTTTTTTGAGATGAAATAGTATGTAGCTGGCTACCAATTCATTATGCATTACACTGAAGAATATAATTTTTCTCTCTTGTGTCCGAAGTGATTCATGTCAAATATCTTATCTTTTTGCTTTGTTACTTTTATAAACAGTTGCCTTCTCTGAACTGTCTCCTGTCGGGGCCCTGGCGTGTGGGGGGCCCCGGGGCACCGTTCCGTTTACCTCAATGGTGTGTACGCCCCTGAATGTAATACAAATAAAATGCACGACTGGGGCCGCACGTACTTGCTCTTGCAGTTCAAAGCACTTTTATGTTAGCTTACTTGTAGGTTATTAGAGCTGCCTCTATATACATTTTTAAGAAATTTGGTTGATGTAGGGGAAGAGCCGGCATGGAGGCCAAATGTTAGTTAAATAAATTTTTTTTTTATTTGACTTGACTTTTTTGTGAAAAACTAAAAACGCAGTTTTACTGCAATTACTTTGAATATTACGTATGCAAAATTTTATCAAAATCCTTAGAGCCATTTTTGAGAAAATTGCAATAACTCCATAATAATGTACGGGAAGAGCCGACATCCGCGATTTAAAAAAATTTAAAGACCATATTTCCACTATCCGTATTTTTTGAGAAAAACTAAAAACGCAGTTATGTTAGAACTATATACAGCATTACGTGTGCTAAATTTAATCGAAATCGTTAGAGCCGTTTTCGATAAAATTGCAATAACTCGAAAATTTTGTATGGGAGGTATACGTTCTAAGCGAGATATTAAAAAACAAAAAAAAACCAACCTTGGAAATTACGAAAAAAACATCCATACCAAATTTCAAGAAAATCCGTCCACTCGTTTAGGCTGTAGCTACTTGTACAGATGGACGCACGGACGCACCGACGCACCGACGCACAGACCGACGGACGTCATGACGAAACCCACTTTTTTGGGCTTCTCCATCATCGTAATGTTAGTTTTGATTAAAACCTCGAATTTTTTTTAACACGAAACCAATACTTGCCCTATTGAGCAAGTAAAAATTTTATTGAACAAAAATGACATAATAAACTGTTGTAAAAGTGTCCTATTGAACAAAACAGATCTTTGTTACTTGTAAACTAAAAGAGGTAGAATGAAATGGTTTGCACCAAACGAAAGCGCATTCCAAAATTATGAAGACTGCATTCCTTACTTAATTTCGTAAAAATGAACTTTAAAACAAGATAGCATCAAGCCGACGATAGGTATCTTTCTAAGTTTGGTCTCAGAAACCAAAAAAAAATTGCTGTTGGCGTAAAGGGAAACGCCAGACCATATACCAAGAAAAATAGCCTGTTTCGAATAGAGCAAATGAAAAAATTACCCACATATACGTACATATGTAAATTTAAAATTTTTAAATGAGATTTGCAATAAATAAGCTTAAAGGAATATAAATATTTTTTTATTGTGAATAGTTTCACTTATAACACATTTCATCGAAATGAGGTTAAAACTAACTTAGATTTTAATAAAATCGTCATCCAAGTTTTTGTTTATAATTTTGTTTGTTTCTTTGAAATTTTGATTTCAATTCGCCTTTGAGTAGGTATAATTTTTAATTTTATATTAGTAGAGTAACTAAAGCCAATTTAGGGAACCCGGCCGAACAGCTGTGATTTTGACGATTTTTTTTTCAAACGTAGGTTATTAAAAACACTTAAAAGTCTATAGATTAAAAATTGCCGATGTTGCCGTATTCTTTTTTTAAATTAAAATTAAATTTTTTTTTGAACAAAACCATTTTTTTTTCCTTAAATTTCATAAAACAAATGATAGCAAAAGATTCTCTAAGTAATTTAAGGAAAAAATATATAAGGGAGTATAAGGGACAATCTTCCATCGTTTAAGCGATAAATGCAATTTTCTCACAAACTGACTTCAAACACAAAACAAAATATTTTGAACACAACGGCAACACCTACAATATTTACAGACACGTTTTTAAAAAGCCTGAATCTCATTTCTATCTGTAAAATTTAAATTCACTAAATTTAATCAAGAGTTTTTGAAAGAATAGTCCTCAACTCAAAATTTTGGAAAAAAAAAACGTTAGGTATTAAAAAATTTTAAATGGCTTTTTTAACTTTTTCGTAGTAAAATATGAATTTATTTAAAAAAAAATGTTTTGGCCTTAAATATTATCAGTTGAATTTCGAAGAGGAAAATTACTTCAATTTCATCGGATTTTCTTGATAAAATTTTTGCATTGAAATAATTGAATTTCTCAAAGACTTTGGCAAATAAGAACTTTAAACTTTTGCTATTTAACTTTCAACAATAATATCCTTATTGAATGATTAAAAAATAACTTTATATTTAAATGTTGAACTTTAAAAAAAAATAAGTTAAATTTTTTTCAAAACTTCTATTAAAAAAAATTTCATCGAAAATGAAATACCTACTTTTTAATTTTTTTCATAAACCGTAATACATTTTGACATTTCCTTTTATAATTTCAAATCATAATAAATGTGGCCAAATTGAAATTGAAAATAAATGCATTTTATAATACGAAAAAAGTTTTAAAAACGAAATGTTAAAATTTTGTCAATAATTTTTTTTTTCAAAAATCTGAGTTCAATTACCATTCTTTCAAATATGACTAAGCTTCTAGCTTTTTAAAAATATATATTTAAATATTGTAGGTGTTGCCGCTGTGTTCAAATATTTTTTTTTGTGTTTGAAGTCAATTAATAAAAAAATAGCATCTATCGCTTTAACGATGTAAGATTGTCCCTCACTCCCAAATATTTTTTTTCCTTGAATTTCCTAGACAACCTTTTGACATCAATTAATTTATGAAATTTAAGCAAAATTTTTGAAAAAAATTTATTTTTGTTCACAAAAAGCTGTTCGGCCGGGTTCCCTTATAATTTACTTTATTTTTATTTTCTAAATTTTAATTTTTTTCTCAATGTTTTGGGGTATATAAGGAGAGCTAAAAATAAAATTAAACCACTTTCGACTTGACAAGGAAAGAGTCAGGATATATGTACATATTACAGAGGTAACACTTACCGCTTTCTATACTATGGCAGATGGCTACTTTCCTTGGTGTGTTATTGAAGTTAACTCTTTCTCTTCTGTAATAACTGCGGAAAACCAACCGCATAATAGCAAAGAGAAGAGAAACAACAATAAGACCATTCAATTAGAAGTAGTTCCAGTTTCCAGATTTGTTATTTTTAAAACTTCGTTTATTCATATCAGTAAAATTAATTTTCTTTTAAAAATATCAATAATTTCAACGAAAAATTGACCTCTTTAATTTTAACTTTCTTACATCAGCTCCTTAACTCATTTTTTTTTTAATTCATGCATATTTCATTATTTCTCTTGTTTTCCTTTTTCATTACGTACAAACTATTCTTTAAGACCACAGAACAATCATTGTATGTACCTATGTATTGTTATATCAAAACCGCTGAAACTTCTTTTCTATTCTGAGAAACCATCTTCTTTTCATTTTCAGCAACATGGATACCCAACAAACGTAGTTGAAAGATTGATGGTATGATACGCCAATCCCCCAAGAGTTTCTATTGTAGTTTATAACGGTATTCACAAAATTATAAACAATATCTGTACTATGAAGGCAATGACAATTCATGAGTGCCGAGGCCGACGCGACGCGTAGAAGTCAGTTTTTTTTTTTTTAATTATCTAATAATTTACCGCTTTTCTTCTCTATTTTTAGTCTTTGTTTTGGGGAATGGTTTTCCCTTTGGTTTCTTTTGAGCGACAAAACACAGAAACCCTCTTCAACCAGCCTTCATCGTCAGGACTATTATCATTATCGTTCTCATCAGCAAAACCATTGTCACTATCATCACCGTTTTGCCAAAAGGATTCTCAAAGCAACAATAAGTAGAAAATGTCAAGAAAAGCTGGGTAAGTAGGGTACATAGCCACCCACTTTACCTATATTCACAAAGAAACTCTGTAGAATAACCGTACGGTAAGGATAACAATTATGCCAAGAAAAGCTCTACTTGTGACAATAATACATCATTAGTTGTTTCAAATTCAACAACGAACGATTCGATGGAGGCGCTGGTGCTGGCGCTGATGCTCCTCTAAAGAATGGATCTCAGATAATATGGTGAAAAATGCTACGGCATGTTAGTTCCGATTATGTGGATTTCTCAAAGAACCCAAAAGTTGAGTAGAGCAAAGAGAGAAATGAAGGGAAAAATGTTCATCGAAGACAAAAAAAACAAAAAAAGCCCTAATCCTTGCTGAAGGAACAGGAAGGATTTCAGTTCTTTTTGTCTTCCAAGCACAAGAACAATGAGCTACGGAAGTTCAAGGCATCCCCCAAGAGAAGCACATAGTTGGACTATTAATCACCAGGACCTGATGCTCTGCTTTAGAATTGCTCAACATCGATGTGTGCAATGCAAGTGCCACGGAATACGCGGAATGCACTTTGGTAAGCTTCAGATCTTAACCACGTTTGACTGTAAGAAATGGCTTAAATTTTTTTTTTTTATCAAGTGTAGCATGAGCTTTTTTTGTGCTATGGCTGTTAATGCATAGATATTTTTGTTGATGGGAGTGGAGCTGATGGTGCGTCGTATTTGAAAAACAAGAAAAACTCATTTGGAATGATTTATTTAGGACAACAGTGGTTTGGGGGCGCAGGAAGTTTGGAAGAAGAAAAGTATTTTTGGAATTTTTGTGAATTCTAACTTTGAACTTGGAGGATTCCCTTAAGGGAAAGTAATGCAATTCTTAATGCTGCAAAACTTTCTTCTTCAAAAGAATTTCAAGGTACGATTGATGCATTTCGACGTTGTGTAGATGAAGTTAAATAAATGAAGCTGATAGTGACATAATGAGAAATGAGTAGAGTAAAGATATTCAGAAATGATTTTGGTAAAATGTGTAGACTGTAGACTGATGATGAGAAATTGAGTTGAGCAACATGATAGCTTAAGGACTGATAGGAATTCCTCTGAGGATTTATTCATCAAAAGGACTTTTGATATATCGTCGGTCCAAAGGAAAAACTCACAAAACTCAATTTTACAAATATTGAACTTATATTTTTGTAAAATTGAGTTTTTTATGAAAATGGTCATATATCCTCTCATTCTATTACTAAAAAAATCTGTATGGCGAAAATATCGCTCTAACGGGAATTATAAACATTGAAAAATCACTAAGTGCAAGCAATTGATTTCTCTTCAGGGGATAAACTCATTAAGTACATTCCTATTTTTAGTCACTACATAAAATGATTTAATTTTTGATCAAAATTTACATAACGGTGGTAGAGAACATGAAATAAGCTTGTAAGAAAATTCTTGATCTATATGTGGAAGTAAAAGAAATCTTCAGGTCATCTTTAAACCACTACCAGAGGATGTACGTGCTAGTAAGTCATGTCTTTTATATTTGAGTGTAAAGCCGTATTATCTACGGTTCCTTTTTTAAAATGTTCCTTCTCTCCTCTATATTCTATTTTCCATAACTGACTTCAAAACAAGGGGAAGTCCTCAATTCGAATGTATTTTTTTTGTATGTTTGTTATTTCAGAATTTTCGACTGGTAAACCGGTTTCGATGCTTCTTGTTTTATTAAAGGTGCAAGGCGCTTCCTACTTTAATTTGGTCCACTTCTGACTATGTATGTCATCTATGAGAAAGAGGTCGGTTTTGTTTTTTTTTTTTGGCTGAAAAAATATTTATTGTGTCAAGATTAACTGCAATCAAACCGGCCATTTACATTTATTGCTTAGTATATGGGTCTTTAAATGCGTTTTATGTATCCACAAAAACTAAACGTTTGCCAGAAACTTGTCAAAAAAATAGTTATCAAGAAGAAGAGGATTAAACGCTCGTTATAACTACACTGATGTTTTATTGCTCCTTTTCTTGTTTGTTTGAGTTTTTAATTATTTTAACTTTTTCTTCGTTTTGTTTTATTTGTACATATTTCGACTTACACGTTTCAATCTAAAGAGAGTTATTTTAAAAATAAGAGAGTGATTTTAAAAATTGAAAACAAAACTGAAAAAAGAACTTAACTGGTCTTGTACGCAATAAGAAACAAACTGCGATATAAAAATCCTAAAATATGCAACATTAGCTGTGTTTTTTTGGCATTGCTATCCGTATTGCCAAAAAAAACACGCCTATTGAAATTTGACAATGTCAATTTATTTAATCTGCCCCGCCAAGAAATTTTTTTACTGTCGATAGCCCAATGCTTGTACCTTTGACCAAAAGCCAAATGTGACTTCCTGTGCCTTGAAATCGTTTCTAATTTATCTGACGACACTGAAAGTCACACATTTAAAAAATACGCATAAAAAGCATATTAATTAAACATATTTTTGTTCAAAAGTAAACATTGTCTTACACAAACCAATTTTTTTTTTTTTTTTCAATAAGTACAAGATATCTCAAATCTCTTAAGAGGAAAAAGTCACTGAGTACATTTTTCTCAAAACACAACTTAATTGAATGGTTTTTACTATAAAAATGAAGAAGACACCATAATCCCAATGCTAAATAGCATTCAATGTATAAAATTCAATTCAGTACATTCACAATTGAAATTTTAACTTCAAAAAATGTGTTTAAATCAAATGATTATTATGTCGATTTTATTAGTTAGTGAGTTTTTCCTTTGAACCGACGATATATAAACTTTATATTTGTCTTTAGTTCCCTTTTAATAGATGTTTTGAATGATTACGATGATGCTTATATCTGAAAACATCAATTGAAAAAATGATACCATAACTTTCTGTGTTTAGTGGTAGCAAGGATGCTGAATATTGGCCTGTCACGCCGACAAGGTCGTTATCCTTTGTTCTGATTCCCATTCAGCAATGCAGAGCCCAAAGCAAAACTTATTCAGCAGAGGACCCAGCGAGGAAGTCCTGTACCTGTAATGAAACTAATTTTTCGCATTAATACTTGATTGGAATTGCCTTGAGATGTAGGGTCGCTACGTTCATAGCCTTGGGCAGAAGATGTTTACGTGACAGGCTATTGTCTTAGAATTCAGTTCCCATTCAGCGTCTCAGTACCTGTACAATTGCTAGTACTGGAATGTATTGATGGTGAACTTAAACCATCGCTTAAGATAACAGTTATCTATTTGACAGGCTGCTAGCTTAAGCTCTGATCTTTGATTCTTAATGGAGTAACTAAAGCAAACTATAAGGGAACCCGGCCAAACAGCTCTGATTTTGATGATCTTTTTTTTCAAACGTCGGTAATTAAAAATACTTTAACCTCTATAGGTTAAAAATTGCTGATGGTTTTTTAAAATTAAAATTAATTTTTGTTTTAACAAAACCATTTTTTTGCTGAAATTTCATAAAATAAATGATACAAATATATTCTTTAGGTAATTTAAGGAAAAAAAAAAAATATATGGGAGTAAGGGACAATCTTCCGTCGTTTAAGCGATAAATGCAATTTTCTCACTTTGAACTTTTGCAATTTAACTTTCAACAGTAAGGGCTATTGAATGAATAAAAAATAACTTTACCTATATTTAAAAGTTGAACTTAAAAAAAAAATAAGTTAGTTTTTTTTTCAAAACTTCTATTAAAAAAAGTTCTTCGAAAATGAAATACTTTTTAATTCATAAACTGAATTACATATTGACAATTCTTTTTATATTGAATTTGAAAAATAAATGCCTTGTATATTACAAAAAAGTTTTAAAAACGGCATGTTAAAATTTTTTCAATAACTTTTTTTTTCTAAAATCTGAGTTTATTTACCAATTTGTATTCAATTTACTTAATTCTAGTTTTACAAATATGAATAAGCTTCTAGCTTTTTAAAAATGTACATATATTTAAATATTGTAGGTGTTGCCGTTGTGTTCAAATATATTTTTTTTTGTGTTTGAAGTCAATTTATAAGAAAATTGCACCTTTCGCTTAAACGATGGAAGATTGTATATTTTGTTTGCTTTAATTTCCTAGACAATCTTTTGGAATCAATTAATTTATAAAATTCGAAACAAATTTTGTTTGTTCACAAAAATCTGCAATTAAATTTAAAAATCAAAAAGCCAAAACTTAATCAAGAAATTTGTATGTTATACTAAATCTCATTAAGTAAGATGATTTTCAAAATGTTGAAGTTTCAGAACATGAACGAAAATGAAAAGTGAATTTTTCTTACAATTACTTACTTTTTACAATTATTTACTATTTTTAATGCATATGGGCCTGTATTCGATGGAGTGAATAAAATATTAAATAAGTTTTCTGTGGCTTTGCTGTGAACCTACTGGGTGACTGGGTCAATTTTGTTTATTTTTTTTGGATTTTGCCCCATAAACTTGACACAATCAGAGTTTCTCGGGTTTTCATTTATATCGAACCTCAGAGCTTTAGTCTCATCAGCTGATTTCTGTTTTGACATTTTTTTACTTATTAAGTTTCTTATTTCATGAATTTCGTGAAAAATCTCATATTTACGACACAAATTTTGTATCCACAAACGACAAATCACTTTTCGCACTCCAAAAAATTTAATAATTGTAAAAGCAAAATGTCAAAAATTACCCACATTGGTAAATATCGAGAAAGAAATAATTTATTTGAAAAAATTGCACTTTTCTTAATATAGTAGATTACCATTTTGTTTTCTTTACGATCTTATTCCATAAATAAAACAAAATTGTTTAGTGATAATTTTTTAAATGCATGCGTGCCTTTTAAAAATCAGAGCAGTGCTTTAGTACCAGAAAAACCAATAATCTCTGAATTAATCGGAACTACTCGAGACAGTTCAGGATGACAAAAAGAACACTCCAATAACTTCATATAAATTTTCGATAAAATGATTCAAAAATAAATTCACATAGCACAATTTCATATTCATACCTGCTATTGAAACTTTTGTAAAAAAAATTTTCGCCATTCATTTTATTTTCCTCATGCGAATCTGGTAAGTTTTCGCAACCTAAACGCGAAGTGCAAGTTTAGGTCTTTTAAAAACATTTCAAAATTAGTTATAAAACTTAAAAAAAAAAATTAATAAATATTTCTTTAATTCTAAATGTTTTTGATCTTTGTTTCTTTTCCGAAACTTTTGATTAAACCTTTTTTAATTTTCAGCAGCAACTAATCTGATATACATAACATACATACATTACCAAACCAATTTCATTTCTATTGTTTTTTCGTCTGATTCGGAACACTCTTTGCAATTCAATTAAAATCTTTCTAACGTAATCTCACCAAAAATCTAACACTAAATTCAATTGAACTTGACATTTCCATTTCTTCGAAAAAATCTTTTTTTTATGTCCATTGAATTCAACTGCAAACTAAAATCTAAAATCGAATTGAATTATTTTTTTTTTTTACTAAACCTACCCTTGTGTGACAGATCAATAATTAAACATACTCTAGCTATTGTTTAATCAATCAATTTTCTTTCTCTGCATTTTGTTTGCTTTGATTTTATACACATTTAAAAAATATCTAACACGCCTAAATGTACAAAACGTCTTTTCTATACAAATATCCATCTTAACCCACGTTCCAACTCTCTGAATGAGTAATTGTTATCCATTGAATAGAAAATTGAAAATGTCAATACGATACGAGACGACAACAGAAATACGGTCTGAGGCGAAATTACTTTGTGGTCGAAACGAATAAATTAGATTGGAAGGTATAAGAAAGAAAATGTCTTTTTTTGTGTTCCCAAAATGAGGACACAGTCAGAAAGGTAAAATTTAATTTCGATTTCAAATCAATCGAAGGAAATTGAATTAAAATTGAGTAATTACATTTTGGAAGTGATGAGTGTGCTATGTGGAACTTTATGGTCTTAATTTGAATCCCAGGAAACATGAAAATGTCAAATTGAATCATTCACTTAAGAAAATAGTATTTTTTGTTTGTTTTTTTTTTTAGAAGGTCTAACCGGCGGCGGCGGCGCGGCGAAAGTTCTTAAATAAATATGTAAATAAAATTTTTCTTAATTTAAGATATTTCTTTTTTGAAAATTTTGCAGGAGGCCCAGCAAAATATGTTTTTTTTTTAATCACTGGCAGTGCCTAATACAACGTGTGATACATTTATTTGAAAGCTAAGAACTTAGCCTATTGTATAATAATATTATTATAGAAATATAGGGCACTCAATAAATGGTTTTAGCAAAATGGGCACTGGCGTATGATGATAAGATCATCAATTTTTTTCCCTATTCTAAAATTTACCCGGCCTTTTCATAAATTCCATTTGTATCTGAAATTTGTTACGCGTCCCGAAATCGAATTAACAATAACTAAATCCGTTCGTAATGACAATTTGTATGAATTTTTTCATTACGAATGAATTCTGTTATAGTTTTTTTTGGGACACGTACCAAATTTCCGATACGAAAGGAATTCGTGATACGGTTTGTTTTCCTTCTCCTCGATTTGTTTCGTTCTTCTCGGTTTCCAAATGTTAGAAGTACTAATTTTTGGAAGTTTCTTAAAAATGTGAACTCTAGGAAATCCCTGCGTATTCTCTAAAATTAATTTTTAATGCGCAGAAATTAAATCACAGGAGAAAGGACAATGGTAGTTTTGGCCCTGAGATAATAACAACGAGTCATACATATGTCATTGAAAAGGTATTTTTGCGTTGATCAATTGTTTGTATGGCGAAAAAAAAAACGATGGTTATTGAAATTTTCAAAAAAAAAAAAAAATTGAAATAAGCCTGACTCATCTATAGGGCAAGTATTGGTTTCGTGTCAAAAAAAAATTGAGGTTTTAATAGAAACCAACATTACGATGATGGAGGAGTCCGAAAATGTGGGTCTCGCAATTCCTTCCGCGCATCTGTGCGGTTGTGCGTCCATCTGTACATATATCCACAGCCTAAACGGGTGGACGGATTTTCTTCAAGTTTGGTACCTACAGAAGATTTGTATGCTATTCTGAAAGTTGTTTTTTTTGTTTTTGTTTTTATATATGTATCTCGCTTAAAAAGTGTACCTCCCATACAAATTTTTCAATATAAACCAAATATCTCGAAAACGGCTATAACGATTTTGATTAAACTTTGCAGACGTAATATTCATTTACAATAAAACTTCATTTTTATTTTTTCCAAAAAAGTCATATAAAAATTTTTATTTTTCATTTAACAAAATTTTGCCCTTAATGTCGGCTCTTCCCAATATCAATTTTTTTTTAAATTTATATAGAGCCAGCTCTTAAAATCTAGAAATAAACTAACATAAAAGTGCTTTGAACTGCAAGAGCAAGTTAGTGTGACCTCAGTCGTGCTTTTGTTTCTTTTGTTTTTATTTAATTTTTTTTTTTTTATAAAATGTCAGATTAAGAATCTGAGTTAACATTAGATTATTATGTACATATATGTTTATTTATATTTGTAAGGTTTTCTTCACTATAGTTAACTGTATATATAATCTGTATTGGGGGCCTTGGCGTACGTTCGAGGTCCAGGGCATCGCCCGGGCTGCCCCAATGGTATGTAGTCTACGCTCCTGTGTGGCCTTGCGAATATAAAGTTGTTTACACTTTAAAATCGATCTTTTTTCATAAACCTACACCTTAAGAAATTAAATACCAAAAAGTAAAAGTTATTATCCTTTCTCGTTAAAAAAAAACACCCATAACAGTTATTTATTGTTAAGTTTGAACCAATGTATGCTTCCGCATATACCTACGGTGACTTAAATTATTCAGAAAACGAGAGTGCGCGCCATCTGTATTGTGACACAAAACAGTAAGCAACTGTATGAGCGCCACTAACATACTTTCCAATGTTTACTTTTTCTTGGAGATATTTTTTCTTGAAATAAAAATTCAATTCAATGGCAAACGATGAAGATTGCGTCTTGATGAAAAATTTACGAATTGATTTCGCTTAGGCGACAGCTACGCGTCGACAAAGGCACATTCAAGGATGAATAAAAGACCAAGAAGGATTGCTATGACTTCGATGACTATAGGAAGACGACAAAGGCTAGGAAGAAGATGAAGAGTACTCATTCGTTCCTTCCGGATTTCGAATGATAAGAATGTTGATGCGATATTTAGAAATTGCGCTCATATTCCTCCAGGACTATATACCAACTACCTCACTCCTTGCCTTTTCTCTTACTCTATCCTCTATGTTCTATTACGATGGCGAGGTTTGTTATTTTTATTTTGCTATTTGTGTGTGTTCTTTTTTTTTCCTGCGAGTGGAGCAGTATTTGGAGCATGAAATCAAATATATTTTTATGTATGTGTGCGTGTGTTTTTCTGTGAATAGGATGTGGAAGAGAACTCGGTGCAATTTCTATTAAAAATTTACTTTGCTCTCGAGCTTTTGGCTCGAGGTAGATACGACGTCGACCGAGGAACAAACTCCTGTCTTTGGGGCTTACGGAAGTAGGAGCAAGCAGTTTTTGGTGTATGGAGGACAATTGAATTGAAATTTCGGTTTTAATACAGGAAGTTAGTAGCTGTCAGAGTTCACGAAAGGAGTTCCTCTGTTTTTCCTGTGAATATTTTATGGAGTGCTCTATGTGGGATTTTAAGGTAGAGTGCGGCTTGAATTGGATTAAATTTCACTGGGATTCTCTAAGGTTGTGGTTTTTATTTTGGCACTAGGGACGGGTAAAGTTTCAAAATTCGGAGATGAAAAATCGACATATGAAGAGGCGTCCTGATGCTAGTTCTATACACTCACTGTGTGGAATGAAGGAACGATGCATAAATAATTAATCAAATGCAATTCGGAAGGATGAATGTAATTCAAGGCATTGTAGGTGCTTTTGGATTAGTTTTGAGCAAATAAATGAAAGTATTTGCTCACTTTTTGTTAATCTTGACAAGTTGATGCTATGAAAATTAAATCTAGAAACTTGTGTAACATTGAATTTGGAATTGAAAACATTTTGCTGCCTCAGGTGTTAGCTTAAATACTTACAAATATACTCGAAAACTATTTTGCCGCAAGCTTAAATCAACACTTCATCAAATTAGTTTTAATGTAACGATGTGTTCTTTAAGAATGTTACATTCATATACATATGAATACATACATATTTATCTTTTATTAATTTAACACCAAGAGATTATTTTTGGCACTTGATGAAAATAAAGTTTTTGAAATAATTATTGGCAGTGTTAAATAAATCGTACGTTAAGTACAAGGGCTATGTGAAGCTGGCACCCCAAAATGAAAATTTTTTTTTCAAACCTGTCTGGTTCGATTGCCCAAGGTTAGCCCAGGATAGCTCAAGATTTTTTTTGTTAGCCCACCCTTAGTTTAAAAGTTATAACAAAAAACTTTTTTCAAAGTACCAACTTCTTAAAAATCAAAATTTGTTTTTTTCAGTGTAAAATTTATCCTTTTTTCATTTTTTATCAATTAACCATTCTAATTCCAACTAATTACATCACTTAGTTTAAAAAATGAAAAAAGGATAAATTTTACACTGAAAAAAAAAAAAACAAATTTTGATTTTTAAGAAGTTGGTACTTTGAAAAAAGTTTTTTGTTATAACTTTTAAACTAAGGGTGGGCTTAATTAATAAAAAATGAAAAAAGGATAAATTTTACACTGAAAAAAAAACAAATTTTGATTTTTAAGAAGTTGGTACTTTGAAAAAAGTTTTTTGTTATAACTTTTTAAATTAAGGGTGGGCTAACGAAAAAAAGTGATGTAATTAGTTGGAATTAGAATGGTTAATTGAGAAAAAATGAAAAAAGGGTACATTTTACACTGAAAAAAAACAAATTTTGATTTTTAAGAAGTTGGTACTTTGAAAAAAGTTTTTTGTTATAACTTTTTAAACTAAGGGTGGGCTAACGAAAAAAAGTGATGTAATTAGTTGGAATTAGAATGGTTAATTGAGAAAAAATGAAAAAAGGATAAATTTTACACTGAAAAAAACAAATTTTGATTTTTAAGAAGTTGGTACTTTGAAAGAAGTGTTTTTTCGTGTTCTGAAAAAGCAATCACTTCACACAATTTTATATTTGTTGTTACTTTTGAAATACGTTTGGATATATTTTACTAAGCATGTAGCTTTTCTAGTTACTTATACACAGAGAAAAATATGACCCGCTAAAAACTAACAGATTGCCATATTGTTTTACCGTCCATACATTTCATAAGGAAATCTTATTAAAATCAACGATTAATAAGGTTTTTTTAAGGAGATTTCTCATTATTTTTATAGAGAAAATCTTATTAAAATTTGACTGAAAAGTTGATTTTTTTTACAACTTAGCACTAGAACAAAAATCGCTATCAATATTTTAATGGCAGCTTGGTTCAGGTGGTAAGGTGGGCGACTAATGATTTGAAGTCTCCAGTTCGATTCCCAGCCTGGTCGTCGTTTTTTTTCTTTTTTTTTCTTTTCAAAACCCTACAAGTGCAGATTTTAAAACAATAAGGAAAACCCGATTGTTTTAATAAGGTTTCCTTCTTGGATGAAAACCATAGAGAAATCTTATTGTTTTTGTTCTATTTTATGTGGTCTATTTTTCTCTGTGTATGGCAAACAAAAAAAAAAATTGATTTTGAGACTTGAAAAATTATTTGTATGGTTTTTAATGTTAAATGCCAACTTAAGCTCCTTAACAGGAATGTTATATGGACTACACTCAATCAATTGAAAATGTTAATTCAAATTCATTTGAGGCGCAATGCAAACACCAGTAAATTTAATTGTTCTTAATTATAAATTAAGAAAGGGTCACTGAGGTGTATACGTACTTTTTTTTTGGTGTGGTGAATAAAAACTAATTCTTCTATAATTTTTAAACTAAGCTTAGGATAGCAAAAATAAAAGTTGGGCTATCCTGGGCTAACCTTGGGCAAACAAACCCCGGTTTTAAACTACCGATTTTTTCACAGGAAAACAAAATTAAAATTATTTCGGTTTCTGATATGAAAAAAAGTTTTTTGTTGTATCTTTTGAAAAAATAGTGCAATCAAGAAAAAAAAAGTTGGGCTATCCTGGGCTAACGTTGGGCAATCGAACCACAGTGCAAAACCAACAATTTTTACATAGAATAAAAAAAAGTTTTTTTTTTGTGATTTTTGAGGTGAAAAAAAATAATTCTGTTATAATTTTAAAACTAAGGGTGGGCTAACGAAAAAAAATCTTGGGCTATCCTGGGCTAACCTTGGGCAATCGAACCAGACAGGTTTAAAAAAAAATTTGCATTTGGGGGTGCCAGCTTCACATAGCCAAGTACATGCTCTTCTGAAATTGTTTCGAAAAACAAATTTTCTCATATGAAACTCTTCAATGATATTGATCGTAAGGCGTGTTTTTACGTCTAGAGATGTACCCAACCAAAGTATTAAACCTTAAGATATTTATTTTTTAGATTATTGTCTACTTAGGCACTGCATAACTTTTTTTTTCAAAATGTGGGAAAAGTGCTATATTTAATAAAAATAAATATCACAATATTCAAGGTTAACACAATCTATACCTAGACACAAGGGCATACAAATTATAAGTAAATTTGATCATTATATAATCTTAATAAAAAGTTCAATGCATTATTTTTATTTGTATCTGACTTTATAAAATTTATTAAGAAATTGTCTCTAAATAAAATTCAATAGCATGCCTGTACCTACTTATACAATATTTTATTATCATTTATTTCTCTAATATTTAATTTTCTCAGTTCCATTAATTGGAAACTCTACACCAACATTATATTCTCTCTTGCATGCAATTTTAATAAAATATAGTAGTTAAGTATTCTATTTAAATATAGGAATGTTTCATCAGAAACATTATTTTCTATTCCTTACGTAGTTCCTGCAATATGCTCCATATATCCTTGCTTTGTAGCCCTCACACAAAGAATGAAAAGTAATTATACGAGTTCATCAAAAAGCTAGTTTTTTTTTTATTTTTTGAAAACCCCTCTAAGCGGGTAAAAGTGAAAAGCGTTTTGAATAACATAAATAGAAAATGTTTGACTTAGCAAATTTTGTAGTTGATGGTAGCATTCAATTACACTATCATGATCAACACATCTTTTTTTTTATAAATGGCCAAAGGGATACGAAATGTACATATCTAAATGATAAATATTTCAGTTCGTAGAGAAATGAGTTTCGAGATGAGCCCCGTGAATAGAAATCCTAGACTTCCTCAAAGCATGCGAGTAGAAGAAAAAATATTTTTATCTCCCACTCCTAAGTAGGTAATAAAGTTTTTTTTTTTATAAAATCCACAAAAAGCAACACTTAATTCACCTTTTCCTCTAATTAGAAACATAACAAGTAAAAAAGGCATTAAATTGAGAGTATAAGAATTTGTTTTAATTGAGATGAGAATAACTGAACTTATATTTTGCACAAAAGAGTTATTCTTAAAACACTTTGAAAAAATTAAATTTCAAAAGTCCTACTTGTCTTTCTACTTTGGAACTACTTGGTTCTTAATGTTACCTAAAAAAAAATTCAGTTTCTATATCAGTTATTTAATTTATAAATTACACAATATTAATCAATGAGGATTCTTTTATCAGCAGTGGCGTAGCTAGCCTTTTGGGGCCCTGTATCAAATAAATCATTGACTATTAGAAAAGAGCCTTTTAAGATTTTTGACGTGATAATTTTTTATAAATCGATGCAGACTAGCTGCATGCATGAAAATGCATGACTCATCCACAATTTTTACCTGAGCCTGGTATAAAGATTGCAATTCCATCTTAAAGGCCAAGTCACATAAGGCAAGGTCCAACTTAGTACGTATAAAGATCAGCAGATAAGGTCTTAAAACCGTTTAACAATTGGGCCCATGATTATGAAAGTTTACTAAGTCACTTTTTGCATTGTTTAAAGAAAAATATACACGTAACAGTTTTCTTATAACGATTTAATTGTATTTTTTTTTTATAAAATCACTGAAGGAGCAATAAAGAAGTTCATTTAATGCAATTTCGCTTTCAAATAAACTTTACCCCTTAAATAATAATTCTCTTTAGGCTAGATTTGATCGTATTTTTGGGAGTGACTAAGTCCACTTTCATAATTAAGGGCACAATTTGTTGTTTGCACCAGAGTTCCAGATTTCGAATCCCAAGAAAGTAAAACATAATTATTAGGGTGGGTATATTTTTTTTAGTAGAAGCTTGATGTTCAAATGGAAAATTGAAAAGCGGAGGACCTTCCAATTAAGATAAAGAGCTCATATTTGGTGAATATATTCTAGAGGTGTCTAGCAATCGACTTTTCGAAGTACCAAATCAAAAAAAAACAAATTTTCATTTTTTTGACCCACCCTAATAACTATATTAATAAATAAATCATTTTTCTTTTTTAAATCACACACCCTGTTTTCTTCTGACGTTATCACGTAAAAATATTGTCCGTAAACCGTCTTAACAGACAAATAATGATTTTTTGTTTTCATTAAAATCAATAAATAAATAATTATTTAATATTTTAATATTTTAATTATAATTAGACAAAACAATAATTAAAGTATTACAACACAACTGTTAAAATATTTTTTTTTAACTACCCTCCAAATTATTTCAGCAACGTCTACCAAAAAGAATTACTTTCCAAGCTGGAGCAGCCAAGAAGTATGACTTTTATCGCTTTAGATGAATTGTCTTGGAAAAGGTTTTTCCAAGATGAAATATTTTATGATGAGCTATTTTGTGATGAATTGGTTTGGAGAATTTTATCGTGCCTAAGCGGGCAGAAACAGACCACCAATACAATATGCCTATGGGTTTCAGCTACTTGTCAAATTTTATATTCAAAAATGAGCGAAAAAAAAATTACATTGTTGCAGTTCCAAAAAATGTTTAATTTGCTTAAGCATAAACTATGAACCAAATATTAACATACATATATTTTATATTCAATAGATTTTCTTTATTTTTAATTTACTTTTCAAACTCTTAAGAGAAACAATATTTATGTAAATCTCAATTTTTTCACGTGACGTCTTATAAATCGATGAACCATGGCAGCATCCACGAAAAAGTGACCCCATTTTCTCATGTTGCGCCTGAAACTTTTTGCAGTGTGGCATAAATTACAATTAAAAATTAACTATTAGAGATACAAAAATCTTCTATAGCTTATTTAAAAAGTTATAACTTAAAGGTGAATATTACCTACCAAATAAAGGATTTCTAAGAATTCAATCATTAATTAGGGTTAATAGGTGTAAAACTGTAAAAAAGTGGCTATTTTCTATACGTTTTAGAAATATGAATTTTTTTTTAATTGATAGATAAATTTACTGTGACAAAGCTGACAAAGGTATTGAAAAAATTAAAAAAAAAATTTAAAACCAAGTTATGAACGGTTTTTTAAAACTAAAACACGTGGTAGTCCTTTGACAAAGTGGTGATTATAGGAAGGGGAATGCATGTTGGAATTTTTCAAAATGATTTTTCACTGAACAATGGGAAAAACAAGTTTTTTTTTGCGGAAGGTTTTTTGGCCGTTTTTAAACGTTTTTTATTTTAATCTTTTTTCTTTAACAGATAAATAAATGAAATGTATACTTTTTTTTTTTAGAGCAAGTACCGTTATATGTAATGTTTAATGTTTTAATTCTTACTATGTTCTTAGGTATCGTATAGATATGATTAAAGCATCATATTAAAGTAAAGCTGGAACAATAAGTTTTGAGATGATATAAAATTTATTATAGTTTTTCATACCCATAAAAAAATAGATTTTTTGGGTTTTTCACTTTTTTCATAAAAAAATGATTGTTTTGAATAAAATATTTTAAGTATGGTTTATTTTTTTTTAGCTTTTTCTTGTAAATTATGATTGGATTCAAAAAGTGAATCCGTTTTTCTTCAAAAAATACAGATAAAATAAAAAAAGGTCTTAATCTTTAACTTAAGTACTTTAATATAATATTTATTATTATAAACATTTTTTAACAATAAATCATTCTTTTTTAACAAAAGCACACGACCTATACCAGACAACCACTTTTTTTTTGTTTTAATTAACTTTCCTCTCCTTCATATTCAATTTAACTCGACCCAAATTTTAATTTGAATCCAGAACCCTCTTAAAGTTAGACAAGAAAAACTTACTACCAGTCCAAGAAAAAGTAGGTATGCCACCCAGTCGTTTAAAAAAAATTTAAAAAAAACCCACTAGGTTTAAATTCAGTTTCTTTCCATAAATAATTCGAATACCATGTCATATATCGTCTTTACGTCAAAAGAAAGCGAAAAAAAAACTTTCTTCACTTTAATTTTAAATTGCAAATTTCCATTTGTGAATAAAACATAATGGATGCGATGGGAACTTTCCCTCGGGCCCTAGAAGAGACTGTCTAAGGCTCGGGACGAGCCCCCAGTGACGATGATCTTGGTCTTTCACAAACCAACCCGCCCACTGCGTCCTGTCAGAAAGAAACCTAGTGTGTCAGAAACACTCTTTCCGCACGATGAATGAATGCACTTCCGGTAGCGAGAACGATTTTGTCCTTTTTCAAATGCTGCTTGTGAGCCTAAGAAGATACCACTCTGGCGCAATGAATCTAGCTGCAGACGAAAGGATATTTATTAAAAGAGCTCTATCTCACGCGAGATATGAGCTTTCTAGCTCCAACACAAAAGGATAATAACTTATTTCGTTTAAATTTTTTTCCACTGTACTGACTCCGTCTACGTCTTTGGTTGTTTTCCCCTATTCTCTTCATCGCCATTATTTAATCCTTTTTAGCAATGTAAGTCAGTATGACACAATGCGAACATGAATAGTCGATAGAAAGACGTTCTTTTTTTAAGTTTTTTGTATATATTTCCAACATTTTATGACTTTTTGTCGTATATCCTTATTTTTTTTTTTGTTATTCCTACTCCAGCTCCGATTGCCGCTCCTGCTACTTGGTGCATGATAGTGTAATGCACTCTGTGGACTTGCTAAATAGTCATGCATTTCAGCAGAAACAGGAACTCCCACAAACCAACCATGCTGGGTTTGGATGGTGTTTTGTATACCTAGTTCGGGATGTATCCAATGGTTTTGTTATGCCCGACATGGTAAGCAGGGCACAACGAATAAAAATGTCCTGGATGAGGGAGTATGTTGAAAGAGAATTGTTCCCTGTTCGTGGCAGTGCCTGGTGGCAGTTTTGTATTATTTCTGTTTTTTTTGTCGCTTATATTCCCGGCTATAGCGAAATGGCGATGTGGTTTAACTTCTGGCAATTTAAGTTTCTGGTTTAAAAATGGCACAGCTACGATGAAACGAACTACCCCTTAACCGTGATGGTAGATGCACCAAAGCATCCACCGTGTATTGTATTCTGTTCCGGAGTGTACAAAAATACAGATGATAAAGGCAGAGGCGGACTGTTAGTTATCGAGCAAATAGGGCATACGTTCTTATTCACAGTACACACAATAAGGTAATATCTTCCGAACGTTGTCAAAATTTGTTTGTCAAAAATGGGCACCAATCTCTCAGGTCGGCCTTTAGTTTTTATAATTCAATCGCATTATACAGGAAATTAGTTTTTGTTTTAATTTATAAATTGTCATTTGAAAAAATTATAAATTGAAAAACAACAAATTTTCTTGGTGTTTCTTGTCGGAAAATGGTTAATTACACTGGTTTAATTAAAATGGATACTCAATCCCACTATTTTTTTCTTTCGTACTTTGACCTCAGGAACTCGGAAATCACTTTAAAAAAAACTACGATGGATACGTTTTCGAGATATGACTTTTCAAAGTTTTTTGTCGTTGTTTTTTCCAGTATTCGGGCTATATCTTGAGTAATATACGAAAAATCTGAACAGAAAAGACTGCGCCTGAAAGCTGAGTAAATAACACGGTGTAACACTCAAAAAATACGCGGGCGGAGACCTATCAGGTTTTGTAGAGCTAGTCGCACTGAATACGAAACGGTATTTGAAAATCCCCTAACACCCCCAAAATCTGGAGTTACGGGCAAAAAACGGTTTTTTGGACCTTCACCCATTGAAAAAATTCTAGCTTCGACAATTTTTTACCCATTTTCGATTTTTTTACAGTTTCTGATAGAAGATAAATATACCTTTTTAACAATGTATAAAACATGTAACTCGGTTAAACCACTTAGAATTTATAAGATGTCAAAGTTCAAAAATTCAATTTTTTTTGTCATTTGCCCAACTTCGGCATCAATTTAAAGTATATGTTTTCAAAACAACATGCTATTTAAAAAATATATTCTAAAACTATATCTATTTCCCAATCGATCGAGGTATTTTTTATGAAAATCACTTCAAAATTAGCTTAGAAAAAAAAATTTTTCGATTTCAACCCAGATACAGAAATTCGAACTTTTAGGTATAGAACAAAAATGTTGTTTCGGCACGTAGTAAGATAAGTTGGGCGCCAGGATTTGATTAAAGGTTTTTGTAGAGGAGCTCAATACAAACATTTTTTTTCTTTGGGAGGGGGGTCTATCTCCCCCCGTTTAGGTGGGAGGGGCATTTTTCTAAAAAAAATTATCAAAATAAAAAAAAATTATTAAAAAACAACGGCAACACTTACAGTAATAAATGATACCATTTCCAAAAGGCAAAATTGTGCATTTGGTTCTAATTTCTAAATCAATATAATATTACCAATAGTTTTTGAAATAATCGATTTCAAAGTTAAAAATAGGCGAAAAAAAATTTGTAAAAACTCATTTTATACTATTTTTGTCCAGACTGTGAATTTTAGTAAATAAATTACTTAAACAGAAAACTGCCTCAATTAATTCCTTATCGAACAGTGAAAACTATATGTTTCTATGTCTTCTAGTTTTTGAGAAAATTGAAAAATTATTTTATCAGATTTTTCTTTTTTCAAAATATTTTTTGTTTTTATTTGTTTTTATTTTTCAATTTTCTCAAAAACTAGAAGACATAGAAACATATAGTTTTCACTGTTCGATAAGGAATTAATTGAGGCAGTTTTCTGTTTAAGTAATTTATTTACTAAAATTCACAGTCTGGGCAAAAATAGTATAAAATGAGTTTTTACAAATTTTTTTTCGCCTATTTTTAACTTTGAAATCGATTATTTCAAACACTATTGGTAATATTATATTGATTTAGAAATTAGAACCAAATGCACAATTTTGCCTTTTGGAAATGGTATCATTTATTACTGTAAGTGTTGCCGTTGTTTTTTAATAATTTTTTTTTATTTTGATAATTTTTTTTAGAAAAATGCCCCTCCCACCTAAACGGGGGGAGATAGACCCCCCTCCCAAAGAAAAAAAATGTTTGTATTGAGCTCCTCTACAAAAACCTTTAATCAAATCCTGGCGCCCAACTTATCTTACTACGTGCCGAAACAACATTTTTGTTCTATACCTAAAAGTTCGAATTTCTGTATCTGGGTTGAAATCGAAAAATTTTTTTTTCTAAGCCAATTTTGAAGTGATTTTCATAACAAATACCTCGATCAATTGGGAAATGGATATAGTTTTAGAATATATTTTTTAAATAGCATGTTGTTTTGAAAACATATACTTTAAATTGATGCCGAAGTTGGGCAAATGACAAAAAAAATTGAATTTTTGAACTTTGACATCTTATAAATTCTAAGTGGTTTAACCGAGTTACATGTTTTATACATTGTTAAAAAGGTATATTTATCTTCTATCAGAAACTGTAAAAAAATCGAAAATGGGTAAAAAATTGTCGAAGCTAGAATTTTTTCAATGGGTGAAGGTCCAAAAAACCGTTTTTTGCCCGTAACTCCAGATTTTGGGGGTGTTAGGGGATTTTCAAATACCGTTTCGTATTCAGTGCGACTAGCTCTACAAAACCTGATAGGTCTCCGCCCGCGTATATTTTAAAACCTCATTTTTGTAACACCGTGTAATCAAAAAACACTAAAAAACTTTTCTGGGTCACTCCAGATGTTTAAGTGCAATGTATTAAAACATTTTCAAAAAATCGAGTTTTTAAATGAAATTTCTGCAATAAAAAACTTTATTACTGAAATAAAAAATCAAAATCTTTCGAATCCTCATTGATTTAAATTTTTCATGAGTAGTACACTTCCTGGCAAAGATAAAAAGATAATTTTCTTCAAAATCTATGGATAAATTATAAGGATATGACAATTTTTGTAACCATCAATATTTTCGCCTTTTCTGTTACTTTTTGAGTTGTTGTCTATAACTTGAATTTTACAACCTCAAAGATGTATTTGTCAAAGTGTCAATACAAATTCTTATTTTTATTAAGACTAACCCTTGTAAGGCCCATCTACAAATAGGCATGAGCTCGCTTTAGCTTATATCAAAAACGAACGAACTCCTTAACAATAATGAACACATGCTCGCACAATTTTCTTTCACAATTTACATTTTGATTTTCCATCATGCGCATAAAAAAAATATTTCTAAAATAGTTTTTCATTAGATTATCCACTTTTCGTTTATCAAACTTCTTACTGAATGAAAATTTAATCAGTTCTTCGTCTTGCAGTCGCATATACTATTTTGACACTAGCCCATGTATGAGGTGCGTTCTTTTTCTAACAATAGTCAACGATCGTTGTTATGTCAAAAATTATTGTTGAAGTGCCATTGTTAGAAATCGTTGGATTTTTTACAAATCATTTAGGAACGATTTATTGTTAGAGATTGTTAGACTGTCAAACCATCAGCTAAATTTCTTTTGAGAATACTTTTATTTCATTATTAAAACAAAAAAAATTGTTTTTTATTCAAAATAAATTATCTTTCATCAAAATATTACAAAACTCTCTTTTTATTTTCATTTTTGTCCGCTTATTTCCAAAAGAAAAAAAAATCTTTGAGTTTGTTTTGTAAACAAAACATACAGTTTGACACATCAACAATCTCTTTAGGGTTCAACTCACATCATGGAGGTGATTTGGAAATAGTTACGATTTGTAACTATTTGACACTTCAAAACGAGTTTAGGAACGATGTTCATCTGTCAAATAGTTACAAATCGTAACTATTTTGTAGTTTAGGAACGACAAAAGTTAACGATAGTTAACAATAGTTAACTATTGTTAGAAAAAGAACGCACCTATGCTCATGCTCATGCCTATTATAGTTGGGTATTTATAACCTCCCTCTGAGTTCATGATTGATAAGGCACCGGTTACTGTTCACTTGGTTGCAATGAACAAGTTGAGAAGACCATAAATGGAAATTTTCAAACCCATTTAGTTTTTTACCTCTTGGAAGAAATTCTGTTGCTCAAGAAATTTCTGTCCAATTTCTGTTAAGATGTGGCATGTGGCATTTGCCTTACATTTGCTCAACTCTTCTAGTTATCTTAGTTTCCAAAACCAAAACTTTCTAACGGACCTTGTAAAATAAAAGTCTTCAAAAGGCTTTTATTTTTTTCTCTCACCGATAAGTGGACACCGGTAGAACAGAAACTAAAAAAAAATCAAATAAAAGTTTTTCACTGACCAAAATCGAAAGTAATTTTTTTTAGTAAAATGGTTGTTGAGAGATCATAAATAAAAATCTCAACATATAACTGTTATTGAAAGACCTTTGGATAGGTTGAGATTTATTTTCGACCTCTCCTTTTCACCTTGCCTTCGTATTATACCTTTGGACGTTCAAACAAAAATAACTTGCGGTACAATATTAATGATATATTTTTGTTAAAAACTCTAATTTTTCAAAATATATAAAATACAAACAAGTCAATAAGGCATTTGAATAGAATAAGTCTGTCCTTGGTTATAGAAAGAACAGGGTTTGTGGTGCTGGCATGTGATAGAAGTCAGTTTGTTTGTTGTATGGTGCACAGTTAAATTGAATGCGTGTTAGGGAACTGTGCAACGGATAATATCGTAAAACTACAAAAGTCCAAAGGTTTTTTTTTCGTCTATATATAATACATATATGTATGTATGTACACTTGTACAGTACATACCTACATATGTATGTATGAGAGTATGGAGAAATTTTGTACGTAGAAAAGAATCTTCCTGAAAAAAAAAATGTATAGCTGTTGTATGTTTTTAAATAAAGGAATAAGAAACTGGTTATTTCTCTATAAATAAAAAATATATCTTAAATTGTGTACTGTGGCAGTTTTGAAAATCTAAGGAAATGCTTGGTGATTGTATTATAATGCTCTAGAGCTTAGAGAGATACGTTTTTGTGGTTATTCGATTTAGTTTTTGGTTTATAGATTTAAGAAAAAATAGATATTGAGGTAAGTTAATGAGTCCATCAATCAAATATTTAGCTGCTTACTTAGTATTTTTAGTATTGTTGGTTTGATACCAACTTTAGGGACCAGTTTTATTTATTTCCCAGCTTCAAATGGATGTCATTCGTATTGTAAGAGAAAATATTAATTTGCCTTATTGCTTCACAAAATTATTTTATTTCTAATCTAAAGTGGCACTAATGTAAATATATTCTAGGATAAATTTCGTTAAAAAAAAAACAGCTCCGTCGCAAGCTGTCATTGATTTTTTACATTAAGTTGATAATAAATCCATGCGTTAATATATTCCAAAACTACAAAAAATCCATGGAAATAAGAGATGGGAGAATTTAAAAGCCAAAACGATAAACTAAACTTAATCAGATGGCACTGCAGCACTAAACAGAACATTGCTCGAAGAACATTTTTCGGAATACAACACTCAAGGTTTTCATTTGCTCTTATCAATGCCATGCTCTAGTAGGCCCTTACATCATGATCGAGTTGAGGAAAATTTGCACAGAGAAGCCCTAATTCTTTGAAAGAGAGATGTGCTACTTACATCTTGCATGCTTTTAAGCTTGAAGAAACAGTATTTGACAAGAGTGATTCTTCTTTTAATCTCTCTCTCTCTTAACTCCATTCACTGGAAACATAATTAAGGCCGTAGAGGCAGTTGAATTTCCCAAATATCGATACCTTCCCGTAAGAATGCATGAAGCGACATTTTTTTCGAAAATGACTTTTTGATGTGGAAATATACTACGAGTTAAGCGCCACGTTTTTGTACCATTTTGGTTGTTCTATCATGTATACAAATGAAACTAGAGCAAAAATAAAATGGTGCAGCCCATACATTTCCTCACAGAATAAATTGAAAACTACAGGACGCGAGGAGGATGAAAGAATTAATTTATTGTTCACTTGCTAAAAATTTAAAAAACGAAGTGTGGATTAATTAATTGAATAATAGAAATTAAAAATATCAAATGAAATTCATTTACATAATACTGAATGAGAAGTATAACTTCAGTCGCGTGTACATGTGTTCACACACTCTTTTTTTGCGTTTCAATTTGAGAAATGTCGCTTAATACATTCTTATTCTTACGGGAAGGTATCGATATCAACACTGAACAAAAATTTACATATACGAAGCTTCTATTTTTATCGGCAGCTGCGTGTTTTTTTTTGTAATGCATGTAAACGCCATCTGCGAATACGGAAAGCTATTGTCCGACCAAATTCAAGAAATTCAATTCAATTTTTCAATTCAATTTATTATAAATTAATTGGTACATTAAGATAAAATATCTTTTATAGTACTTAGATATCTTTACATTAGATTTTATAACATTAATGACTTTGTTTAACAAAGTTAAAAACAAATAAGTTGATGTATTGCCCTGACCGGAACATTTCCAGGCTACAGATCAGCGAGCATTTTTTTTGCTCGCTAATGTATATCGTCGCTGTTTTAAAAAACCGGCATAATTTAGAAATCCTGGTTTTTATTAATGCCAATATACCTACTGGAAACAATACATTCTTAATTTCTGTAAGGGCAGTACAAATGTAAAGGATTTCCATTCTATCGCACAGCTGATTCTTTTTTTTTTCAATTTTTAAAAATAGTATGGAAAAATGACAAACTTGGAAATTTAAACAGCTCACAGTAGTTTCCCTTATAGCTTACAGTAGTTTTCCTATTTTTTCAATTTTCTCAAAAACTAGAAGGTATAGGAACATATGGTTTTCAGTATATGATAAGGAATTTGTTTAGGCAATTTACTTGAAATCCATAGTCTTGACAAAAATAGTAATTAATGTATTTTTTCATACTTATTTTTTACACATGTTGACTTTGAAGTCGATTAAATTTGGTTTAAAAATTTAAATTAAGTGTACAATTCTAGCTTTTTAAAAGGGTATCATTGATAACTGTAAGTATTGCCGTTGTTTTTTAATAATTTTGTTCGTCATATTTTATAAAATTGCCCCTCCAGCCCAAAGGGGGGGGGGGGCATAGACCCTCCCTCCCATAACAAAAAATGATTGTATTGAATACCTCCACAAAAACCCGTTTTCAATTCTCGGCGCCTAAGTTATCGTACTCGACCTTTGCGTTGATATGAATTTTCACGTAAAAAACACGTTAACGGGGGTATCTCGAAAAAAAGAAGCTAATCTCATTTTAATAAAAACGGATTATTATTGCTGAGGCCTTCAGGAACAAAACCTCATTTTAAGTTTTTGTCGTCCTTTTAGGTCAACCTTAAACTTGTTCAGGCTCACTGTGCTCCAGGAAGAATTCATATAAAAAATGCTCTCAACACTGGTTGAGAGCATCTTAGGTGCGCGCTCAATTGTAGAACTTGATGTGCGTAGCTGGATACAGCTAGCTATGGACCGAGCTGGCTCGAGGGGCTTGTTGATTGAGCTCGAGATCCATCCTGGACTTTGAGCTCCACCTTAAGTAAAGTAAGCATTGGGAAATAGAGGACCAAAATAACTTTCTCCAATTATCAACAACAGCTTCAAAAATCGGAATAAAATAACATTTGAGCGGGGTTACTAAATTTTGGGGAAAGAAAACTAAAATAATTTTTATTTGTATTTGCTTTTTATTTTTTCACTACATATACAAATCTCAAAAAACAAGGAATAAGTCTAAAGGAAAACAAAATTAAGAAAACGTAGACATTTTGGTCTTATTCTATCAACCTTCACTGACAGCGTGCTCTCTCATATCCTGAGCGCGAAGAAGTCCTTTCTATTTTTATAACATTGTCGCAGGAGACCCTTAGGAGATGATTTTACTCTTTAGAAATTAAGTTCACCGTCATCACTGACATCCTGCTGTGCTACCGGTACGTAGATATATAGAAAATAGGAGTACCTACACGTTAAAAAGGAAAACTTTTCTAGCAAATTTAATTAACTTGACTTTTGGCAAAGTCCAAAAAAGCCCCATCTGCTCCGCATTGTTAAAGGATATTAATTAAGTCCTTATTCAATTTTGCATGTTCAGCAAGAGTTTTACACCCGGCATTGGTATTCAATGGTCTTTCGCTTTTCCCCTTTTTCCAGCGATATAGCAATGCTGACGTTGTCATCCGCTAAAAAGGATCTTTCTCTCCTTACATCACCACTCATCACGAACAGAATCAGAGATTCGGAGAACCCTTTTTGAATTGAATTCTCTTCTTCGGTTGTGTCCTGTCGGCGACGAATGGGTGGGAATCATAAATTCGTTTTCAAGTAAGCAAAGTTAGTAGCCAACAATCCGACTTTCGTCATTATCCTGGCCTTCAGATGTATACGGGAAGACAAACATAGACACCCACCAGCAGTAGGAGTGAGTGCCTTTCAAGATTAATTACATTTTGTAGATTTTTCCTCATCGCACAAGGACACACAGAGCTTTTTGATAATGAGGGGCTTCTTCATCTCCAGCTTCAACATCCACTGCACAATTTACTGTTTGGTACTTTTCCTATAATTCCAACCCAACCGACAACGTATATGAAATTTCACCTGACATTTGAAACTTTCATCCAAAAATGTGTGGAGGGGTTTCAGACTTTGATTTGATTAATTGTGATTTTATGCGAATTAACTTTTCATCGTGTCGTTCTGTTGCCAGAATGAATGTTTAGAGCTCAGGTTTTTAGGGAAACAAAAAAAAAAAAAAAAAAGAAGTGCTGACTCGTTGTGTGAAGTAAGGGAAACTCTACACCGAAACCGTTTTCAAGATGCGGGAAGTGATAATTAAGTTAAACTTTAAGGATGATGAATGTGTGCATAGTGGGGCTAGCTCTTCAGATCTGAAGGAGGGATACCGCTAATTTAATTTATTCATATGTTGAATGCGAGCATCAAGGTAGAAACTGGATTTGTGGGATATAGGTATTATTTTTTGAAGGATTCAATGCAAATTTTTCTTTAAAAGGAGTGACAAATAGATTTTCAGGGGATTTTCATCGGTGGTAATTAGTTAAGTAAAGTTTCATGTTAGTTGATATAAGAAAAAATGAAACAAGCTTATAAACAACATACATAAGAATATACTTCAGGTTTAGGAGAGTAATAAGGAGGAATGAAAGGAACCGAACTGTTAGATGTGGTTTTTCGTTAAAAGGATAAAATAGTATGAAATATTTCCATTTTGTGAAATTGTTCGATATAAGGTTTTGATGGATTTTCTGTTATGTATATGAAAATATGGGATATACCCATGTACTTATATCGGATGTAAAATAGTTGTTCTCTCTTACTTCCATGGTCTTCTTCTTGAATTTTCAGAAAGTGATAAAGTCAAAGAGATAATATTTGGTTTAAAGAAAGATTCTTCGTTTAATGTTCGGTCCAGTCCCAGTGTGCAACGGCGAAGAGTGGCGGAGAAACCACGAGCTATACGACCCTTACAGCAACATCGACCTGGTCAGAAAGCCGAAAATTCAGCGGTTAAGGCTAGGCGCATACATGCGATTTTGATCGCGCGATTATTCAGTCGAAAATTAGATGACAAGAATTTCAATGACAGAAACCACAATTTTCAAATTTTTAATCGCGAGAAGCATGTGTGTTCACAGTCATTGAAATCCTTGTGATCCATTTTTGCGACTGAATAATCGCGCTACTAAAATCGCATGTGTGCACCTAGCCTAAGTTGGCTTGGCCATGTGGAGTGTATACACCGACGCACCAGCCAGTGGCGTATTGAAGGTTGGGCTCAGGGGGCTCAAGCCCCCCCCAAGCGTTCAAGATCATGTTATTTTTTACCTAATTTCATAGTAATGAATATGCTTGACTGAAACTTGTTCGTAAATCTTATAGATTTAGAGGCAGCTCAGATGCTCGAGCCCCCTCCAAACTCTGAAACTGCTATTTGTGTTTGTTTGAGTAAGAGCCTTAGCTGAAGTTGGGGGTTGGGGTAGTTTTTTTTCGAATTTAAGTCCAATTCGGAATACATCAGATCTCTTCTTTAGTATAATACGTACTGTAATTTTTGGACAAAATATTATCAAAACTTATGTGTGTCTTCTTATTTTTTTTCTTTTGAATTCTTCTTTTTTTCCATTAAAATTGCCGATAAAATTGCATCCAGTAGTAATAATTTAACTTCAGAAACAAAATAAAAATGTATGATCCTTCAGTTTTGACAGTTCGAAGCAATTTCGAAGTTTTCGAAATCGATCGAAATGAAGAATATGATATTTTATTTCACGTGAAATTGAAAAGTGATTTCAAATAACTTGCGGTCGAATTGCGGAACATATCGAAAATGGTGATGAGTATAGCTCAAAAACTACACCGTGAAAGGAATAAATCTGTAAACACAGCACATGACAAAGTTCAAACAAAATAAAGTGTTTTTTAAAATTTGACTCAACTTCTTGCTGTTTGTGTAAAATGTTTGAGACACAAGAACTTTGAAAATAGGAGACAGTAGTACGAAGCTGTCTACGTCAAGAGCAGTTAAATGCTACTATACTACTTTCAGTACCGCAGCACTGCGCTTCACTCTCGATCAAAGATGAATAAATTAGAGAGACAAATTTTTCGTACCCCTCTAAAAAATTTTTGAAAAATTTTCCAGCCCCCTCCAAATTTTTTTCTGGATACGCCACTGGCACCAGCCTGTTAAGTTTTGCGTAACTGAGCGCGAAGAAGTCATTTCTATTTGAATTTTTTCTTTGAATTTATGTCATTAAGAAAACACAGACAAACGCATTTAATTTATAAGATTTGAACAAAGAGACAGACTAGAAGGGGTAAAAACAATCACCTAATCACATAAGACTATGACGACTACTATACAAATATAAATAACTTTCATGCATATAACCTCCTTAGACAAACTTTGTACCTCCTGTTTTGGGAGGGACACATAAGGTTTTTAACGGCTTTGAGTCCTTTAATAATGATTTCATGTAATTTTTGATTGATTCCGTTTTATTAATTTTACAATACAAAAATGTAGCTTAAAAATTATATGAAACTTTAACTTTAGAGGCATTCGTGAATCATATTTTAGGATCTTCTAAATTTTGCTGTCGGTTTTTAAACTATAGCTTGTGTACACATTAATTTAAATCATTAAGTCAAAATTTATATCTCTATGGATTTTTTAACAAACAGGAAACATTATATGTTTTATCCCTTATATTTATATCCATAAATCATAATAAAGTCACACTGATTTGTTAATCAGATTACGTGCTAATGTGTAAAAAAAACAGTAATTATTCTATGAATTTTAATTAAGACATACAATTTTAATTCGCACAAAGTTATTTAAATCCAGGAAACCCCCTTCGCCTTCGTGTGATATTTATATCAAAATTCTTGCTATATACATAAATAAATGACAATCTAGGAATTATTACTGCAGCGTTAACATGTGAAATAGCAACTCTAGTATTTAAATTAGGGCTTTTTACATACCTCAAAATGTCACCAAGTACGCAGAGAGTACCAATCATTTTACACATCAGACCGTACCTGTCAAACGGCTCGTTAAATGCGAAAGCCATCTTCTCTCATAATAATAAGCCAATGAATATTAAAACATGTCACTTCCATTAATCCCTTCTGCAGCCCTGGGCTAAGCCTTTTTTTTTTGTTGGTTTTTAATGCCGAATTTTATCCTTTTTTTCCCTCATTCCGAAGACTATTGCATGTGTTGTGTCTGATTGTAACATTTTGTTGGGCGCTATTTTTGTAATTCTCTAGATAGGTATCTTTAGGGTGGAAGTCTATGATCCTGAGGGTCAAGCATTTCGGCTTTCGTTTTTGAATTAATTCTAAAATTTCGGTTGCGGAAACCTCATATATCCACTTAACATTCAAAACTGAACTCGAGAGCAGAAATGATGATAAAGTCCCGTCGGGTTTTCTAGCCACCTAAAGTCAAACAAATCGTAAAGCCAATTTGGGGGATAGGTGGTTGCATGCACAGAATGGGTACCTACATCGGATACATTTTACCCACAGGTGTAATTTTTTAGTAGAGAAAAAGGGAATATAGGTATCTCATGTTAGAGAGGCAACAATTCCAGAGCTTTAATTATTTATTAGCCTGCAAAAATGATATATGACGGTTGTTATCTTTAGTAACGTTACAGGATATGCGAGACCTGTTAATTATAAAATTGCTCTCTAATCGGGAAGAGTGAGGATTTTAGGCTAGCTGTGTTGTAAGGGTATAACTTTGTGGGGATACAAATGAAACTGTAGGTCGGATACGTTTGGTAGAGAACATACATGCATAGAATTTTATGTAAGCAAATTTTGGGTTTGCAGCTTACACTTTGACATGCTTTGGGGAATTGGTTTATTTTTGAAAATAAAATCCATATTGTAACATATATAGGAAATATTTGAAACTATAACTAAGGGTAGAGGATGTTTGACATAATAAATATCAGACATACATAGTAGGTATGTGATGTTTTTATTTAGACAAATATGGGAATTTTAATGTTTGGTTGATTCGTTTGACAAAGTTTTACCATTTATGTTTAGTAAATTTTTGCATTTGAGAACTATTTGAAAAATGTCCCTACCTTTACTTATATTTTAAATGCTTGCTTCAGAAGTCATAATATTTTTTTGGGGTGAGACCTATATGTACATTTAATAACACACAATTGATTTCGTTGGTCCCTTCTAATCAACATCTTTTAATCTGATAGCATAAAAACAGAGCAATAATATTGGTGATTAGTTGTCCATTTATCTATTAATAATCATTATTTTTAAATCTCAATTTATCTAATTTCTGAACACACTTAACAGTAGATGAAGACATTTTGAACAAATATTTTGAAAAATAAATGAAGAGTGAAGACAGTATATTCACACTACCACAATTCTAGCCTACTAAGATAAAACGAAACACCTAATTCGTAAGATTTCAACACATCCAACTTATAGAGAAGTAGATGTAGAACCATTACTATTCTAAACGTCTCATAGTATAGTTTAAAGGAGAAAATCGAAATTTTAAAACATATCAAAAACATATTTGAGTTCTCATGAAGAAAAATAGTACGCATACGCCATAGTGACCTACCATTATTAAGGGTATGTATATAGGATATGAGGCTTCTTGGGTCGAACATAGAAGCAGTTTCTTATGTAGGACGAAGTGTTATTTTCTTGCATTTGATAAAAGTGGAGAGGAAGAGGAGAAAGATATCAGTTACAACTGCTCTAACTTTTTAGAGGCAAATATTAGAGATGCAGCGAACATTCGGCCACTATCTATTCGATATTCGGCCTATTTGGCCTATTTTTCTGGTATTCGGCTGAATAGTTTAAATATTCGGCCGAATACCAAATGGTGAAGAAAAAAGATATAATTCCTGCTTCTAAAAATAGTCTTTCGCTGTAAACACTTGTCCCATAAGGCGAAAGGTAGACTTTAGCAAATGTTGTCAAAATTGCAAATTTTGTAGTTTGTGTTGACCGCCACTTGTATGGGTCCGCCGTTTTATCTTGGCGAAAAGTCCTCATATATGTATAATTCGAATTCAGATGTCTATCTTTGCAGTAGTAGGTAGTGGGTTCAGACATTTATCTTAAAAGTAGTTCAGTTATTCATCGTTGCAGTACGATGTTGTTGGGAACTTTTAAGCCACATCTATTCTTGAGACAAAGTATAAAATTTTTTAAATTACCAGCGTTTTTTTCTGAGTGTCTTTGCAGTGGCGTATCCAGAAAAAAATTTGGAGGGGGCTGGAAAATTTTTCAAAAATTTTTTAGAGGGGTACGAAAAATTTGTCTCTCTAATTTATTCATCTTTGATCGAGAGTGAAGCGCAGTGCTGCGGTACTGAAAGTAGTATAGTAGCATTTAACTGCTCTTGACGTAGACAGCTTCGTACTACTGTCTCCTATTTTCAAAGTTCTTGTGTCTCAAACATTTTACACAAACAGCAAGAAGTTGAGTCAAATTTTAAAAAACACTTTATTTTGTTTGAACTTTGTCATGTGCTGTGTTTACAGATTTATTCCTTTCACGGTGTAGTTTTTGAGCTATACTCATCACCATTTTCGATATGTTCCGCAATTCGACCGCAAGTTATTTGAAATCACTTTTCAATTTCACGTGAAATAAAATATCATATTCTTCATTTCGATCGATTTCGAAAACTTCGAAATTGCTTCGAACTGTCAAAACTGAAGGATCATACATTTTTATTTTGTTTCTGAAGTTAAATTATTACTACTGGATGCAATTTTATCGGCAATTTTAATGGAAAAAAAGAAGAATTCAAAAGAAAAAAAATAAGAAGACACACATAAGTTTTGATAATATTTTGTCCAAAAATTACAGTACGTATTATACTAAAGAAGAGATCTGATGTATTCCGAATTGGACTTAAATTCGAAAAAAAACTACCCCAACCCCCAACTTCAGCTAAGGCTCTTACTCAAACAAACACAAATAGCAGTTTCAGAGTTTGGAGGGGGCTCGAGCATCTGAGCTGCCTCTAAATCTATAAGATTTACGAACAAGTTTCAGTCAAGCATATTCATTACTATGAAATTAGGTAAAAAATAACATGATCTTGAACGCTTGGGGGGGGCTTGAGCCCCCTGAGCCCAACCTTCAATACGCCACTGTGTCTTTGGCCGAATATTCGGTATTCGGCCGAGGAGCTTGGCCGAATATTCGATATTCGGCCAAATCAATGTTCGCGGCATCTCTAGAAAATATACATTTATTTTGTAAGTTAACGTAATATTTTTCAAACCTAGAATTAAAAAAAAAATCAAACATTTATTCTAAAAGATTTTTTTTTTAAATTTTTTCGTATTTCTTTTGTTTTTAGTATAACATTATTTTATTAAGTCACTGGTCTTATTTTTTAATTTACGTGAATCAAGGACAATTTATGAAAAAAAATTTTTAAGAAAATGTTGATCAACATCCAAAAACGAAATTGAAAAAAAGGCATCATCAACCAATTTTTTAGCAAAAAAAAACTCAATTAAACGCTTATAAATAAAAATATTCGTTGACATCTACTTTGTTCCTTACAAGAAAATCAAAAATTAGCTAACGTCTAAACTAAGGACTCTAAATGAATGGTTATTGCCACCAAATTTAAGTTGTTTATTGGCCCGTTTTCACTGGAAAAAATAAAAAGAATTATCTCATTCTCAAAGCTTCAAATGTGTTTACAAAGATTTAATTTTTTTTGGTTGGTCAGATATTCATTTTAAAACCTAGAAATTTTTTCTTGCCATTGATAATTTTTGAATTTTAGGCAAATTTTCTTTCAGAAAAAATGTGTTTGATGAATTTATTCTTATGATATCTATTATCTACATAGTTTTCCATCCCTTAAAACAACAAAAAAGGCCTGAAAACATAATATGCAGCTTGAAATTTAGAAAATATTAATTCTTTTACACAATTTGCTCAAAATTCTCAACTAAAATATTTATAAAAAATATACATAGGTACTCAACAAAAAACAAACAAAATCATTTTGATATGTATCCTTGGAAAAACAAATTTTATTTTATACTCACTGTAACCAAGAGTGATTTGAAACTTAATTACATCTGGACGACTAGAATCCAACTCAATTGCAAATGTTTGTTACCTCTTGGGACACCAACGCCAACATTCCATTGTCTACTCCCATGGGTCATCATCATCACCACTGCTTCTATCTAGCAACAAATATACAATTTGTTTCCATCAAAACTTATTGTTTGCTCCTAGCAATGAAAAAGTTTTTTACACGTTCCTTGTTTTCATGTCGTGTTGTCGCTGCTGTCCCAGTCCCATCAGACCCATGTGCGCTTTGCAACGCACTTCATTCTGATTTCATTACAATTTCCTTGAACAACACACAGCTGAAATTTACTCCAGGCCCATGGCGGCTTAGAAATGTCGTCCACTGGAAAATGCAAAATAAAAAAAATAAGAGAAGTACCTTCCATAAAACTTTTCTACTTGAGGTTTTAATGCGAACAAGCTTCTTCCTGCGTCTTTTGAAATCATTCAGCTGGCAATGTGAATATATTTTTTTTTATTGTAAGGAAAAAAAACTAAGAATACTCATAAAAAATAGTCCCTTTCTTCATACGCAAGTCCTTAATTTTGATCCTTTTTTTCGCGGAGCAATATTGGATGTCTTAAGTTATAAAAAGAATACATTTTTATATTTTATTTGGTCCTTAGCAGTCGTTATTTTCCTGCATAAGATCTCATAGTCAGTGTCGGACTAGAGCGACACGACACACTTAAAGGAAAAATAAATGTCAAGACTTAAAATGTTTCTTGGGTCAGGTTTTGGGGAATCTATTGATTGATTCATTGCTCAGTGATAGTATCGTAAAAAATTGGTCGCCACAATCTTATCCCGGTTATGGCAGAAAATTTGTCAACTTGTCGAGTGGTAATTTCAATAAGTTTTAGACCTAAAAAGCTGTGGTTATGTTTTATAAAATTAATAGCGAATTTATCTTCTTTAAACTAGTTCCTATTGACTTTTTTCATAATGTTTACCCCTTTAGGTTTTATAACTAAAGACCGAAAAGAATCCGCGAATTTGGCGACTCTCCGAAGCAAATTTGTTTTTAAACTATGCTGATATAAGTATCTGTCCTAACAACATCCCAAAATTTTAGTACAATGAAACTTTTTACGCCTTAGGATGCCTTAAAGGATAAATTTGATCAATAAATTTATTTTTTTTTTCAAACAAAGATTTGGCGTGAAATTAATTAATCAACACATAAAAACCAAATTTTTAAAAACATTTACCCACCTGTTTTTTAAGAGTTCTAGGCGTTTTTCAGAAAAATAACTTTATCCATATTGATTACTTGACAACTTCCTGTTTTTAGTGAAATGGTAACGGAGTTACGAATAAGAGAGTTACGCGCGACAGAGTTACGGCCGTCAAAGTTACGAGAAACCGAAAATACGAAAAACTAGAGTTACGAATTCTAAAGTTATGTTAAGCTATGACATGTGATTTTTGGGTTGGCAACAATTGCGAGGAACGATATGGAATTATGGAAATACAAACAAGAGATTAACATTTTTCTCATTGGTCAGAACTAAATGAGTTAAGCGAAAATGGGTGTTATTTAATCTTGTAAAATTTTGATTGGATAGGTATAGATATATAAAGTGGGTATTACAAAATACGCTATGAATAATTATATTAATTAATAGAAAAAAAAATACGTAGGAGCAGTATTAGTTGGACAAATAAGAAGTTAATTTCAATTATGTCCCCCAAACTTACATAAGTATACTTATGTATTTTAAAATTTGACAAGATTAAATAACACCCATTTTCGCTTAACTCATTTAGTTCTGACCAATGAGACAAATGTTAATCTCTTGTTTGTATTTCCATAATTCCATATCGTTCCTCGCAATTGTTGCCAACCCAAAAATCACATGGCATAGCTTAACATAACTTTAGAATTCGTAACTCTAGTTTTTACTTCGGTTTCGCGTAACTTTGACGCTCGTAACTCTGTCGCCCGTAACTCTGGTATTCGTAACTTCGTCGGTTTCCCGTTTTTAGTCATAACACAAAAAGTAAATAAATACCGACTCTTGATGGCGAAATTGAAAACGATTTTAACCCTTTCGGACCCAGCGTTACTCTCATGTAACATATATTTAAAATTTTGTAAAAAATATTCCATTAAATATTTTTTTAGGTTTCGATGGCTCAATTGAAAGATAATGATGCCTAGTTACTGGATTATTTCAAAAATTTAGTCAAATATCATACCTTTAATTTTTTTTATCGAATTTCACATTTTTTTCTTTTTTTTTTGCAAAAATTTTTTTTTTTATATATGTTATATATAAGTTAATCCAGAAAGTGTTTTGCTTTTTGGCTTAGAAGAAGTAGCATATATTATTGTTCCATAAAAAATTATTTTCTCAGTTGTCCGACTTTTTTTGGTGGTCATACGCAGTGCTTGTTACTTACATGCAACATGAGAGTAACACATTAGTTTTGCTATGTATTATTTTGGAAAATAACTTTTTGCTATTCATATTTCTTAGTTGTGATGTTTTTGATACGATAATACTGAAAAAAACATTTTTTAATATTGATTTTCATAGCTTGGGTTCGAAGGGGTTAAAAACAATTACGGCCCCACGTGCCCACGTGAAACTACGATAAACTCTACAAAATCTTGTACAGGCCGTTACATAATTTTGTATAAACATTTCCTTTGTAATATGCTATCTTACATTTACCCCATTTTTCGGGTGACTGTGCCCACATCATTTTTAGAGGGCCGGATCCGCGTTTCATACTAAACTTGTCACCTACTAACATTCACACCTTATATCGCAAGTAAAAATGTTTAGCAGTTATAATTGTGACTTTATAGGTATAGTTAACTATAAGTTCAAAATGTATTTATTATATTAATTCAGAAGGAGTTTGTGATGCGTGTGCTCTTCAGTGCGACACGTAAATAAATTGTACCTACTTAAATACAAAATAAAATTCAGGAAAAGGCTTTTATCATGTTAAAAAATTTAAAAATTAATGTTAATTTAATGCTATACAAAATCTATGAAATAAATTTATAATTTTTTAAAAATAACGTTTTAAATTTATTTTAAAAGTTGAAATTTAATATTTTATTATTTTGTTTTAAATTCTTCTTGCAGGAAAAATTTAAAACAAAACAAAAAAATTAAATTTTTGTAGCTTTAAAGAAAAAGTTTTTTTAATATTTAACACTCTTAAAACAAATTGTATATGAAAAAAAAATACAAAAAAAAAAAAAAACATTGGCCCATTTTGAAAAAAAAAAAAAAAAAAAATATGTAGGTACGTTAGAATGCTTTTTTTTAAGGCGACCATCGATTTTTGTCACTTTCATTTCAAAATTTGTTTGGAAATGTGACTTTACTTTAACTTCCACAGGACAGGTCATTAAAGCCCTCTTTTTTTTAATTTTTGTTTGTTTTTTTCGGTGTTATTTCAGAAATGGGTATAATTCTACAACAAAATTTAATATAACAAAGTGTTCCGAATTGAATCTCTATTCTTGATATTTCTCGAGAAATACATACGTTGGGAATGATTGAAAAGTTAAGATCTTTAATTTTTTATAATTTGACGCTAAGCTAACTCGTAAAAATTTACATAGAAACGCTATTTCCTAGGAATTACGCCTTCCGTTCATAACTTTTGCGTTCGTGGAAACAATATTTGAGCTTTCTCACTTGTTACAGTTTTTTAAATGATTTAAAAAAAGGAGGAGGCTCTAACTGCGACTGTATTTCTTTTTATGTTTGTTACCTCAGAATTTTCGGCTTTTGATGTGGTACCAACTTCCCGTTGGTCCCATTTCAATTTGGTCCAGTTCTGACTATGGCATCCATGAGAAAGAAGTAGGTTTTTGTTGCATATTCATTAAAACAATAGCGATAACTAAGTTTCGGATCTATATATGATTTATATTTTTCTACCTTTCAAAGAAGACAAAAATTTTGCTGTAAGAAAAATACAAAAATATACATTTTCAACATCTTGAACAAAAAAAAAACCTAGGACTCACATCTTAGTCTTGCAGCAGGTGTGGGACTAACGCTAGTCCAAAACAATTTTAGCAATCTAACCGCAATGGCCCTTAAAGGCCTAGAGGGAATTCACTACTCCACCTTTTTGATTAATCCGGCACCATGTTGAGTAAGAAAGAAACTAGTGATATCTGTGAAAATTGCTAGAAAACTAAAAAGGTTGTTGTAAGAAAAAGTTTGTTTGCATTTTTTTTTTGCTTTGACATTCCTTTCAAGTCCTGCAGGCATGCAATCCACTCCATCAAAGTTTGACGGTAAAAAGGAGTGCCAAAAGAGCCAAGGGTAAGGAAAAGATGATGATAAATCTAACCAACTGTGCGGTCTTGCATTCATGCATGCGTTTCAATGCGCTGAAAAAAAAAGATGATAAAAAGCAACTGTTGTTATCCTTCTCCTTCCCCGCTCTAAGGATAAAATAAATGTTAATGTGTTTTCTTAGGAAACATCACACCAACCGACACAACAGTTTGCAGCAACTCACAAGATGCTTACAGAAGCGAGTTCATTAAATTAGCCCTACTTGACTGGATCTAGGGAATCTTACCAATATGGTGATGATGGTGGGAAAGAAGGAAGTGTTTGGCTCGTCGTCGTCCTTATTTCTGCTGAATGCCATCTGTTTGGGTTCCTTGAAAGACGAATAAGATCAAAACAACTTGACAGTTGTGTGATAAGTTGCAGAAGGTTTTGATGTGTGATGATGTGTTTAGAATTAAATTAGGAAAGTTTTTCTATAAAAAGGGAGAACTGCAATTTTCTTGGTTTTTTTTTTTAAGTTTGAACAGAATAATGAATGGAAATATACAAAGACTGGAGGTGTGGTCGATGTGCTCGCTCGTGTGATGTTAATTTAATGAGATTATTAGCAGAAAAGAAATGAGTCCTTGGTGAACATTTCTTTGAAGTTTTACTCCCGGAAATTGTGAGAATGTTTTATAAGTAGATAACAGGAGACGTTGTCGTCGGCCAACCTGAAATACCTATAGATGGGAGAGATTATTAGATTTTTAATTAAAATTTAAAAACAAAAAATGTTGAAATAAAGCTTTTTGAAGTATCATAAAGAAAATAAGAAAATAATGTATTTGGAAATGAAGAAAATTTAAATTAAGACCATTTTAACAGAAGAAGTTATTTTAATTCACTATAATGTTATATTGGAACAGTACAATCGTCGTTCGTATTAGTTTATAGAGTGAAATCGCAATTAGAAATCTCTAAACAGAGATTTTGGTCTGGTCTGTGTGCACACAAATATAATGTCTATAGGCCGCATTTGTGAACGAAATGTAATTTGTTGGATTTACCATTTTTAATTGAGAAAAAGTGTAAAAAGGACAATTTTTTAACTTAAATAAAATTTTTGACATTCAAGAGGTTAGTAATTTAAAAAAAGTTTGTCATAACTTTTAAAATAAGGTTGGGCTAACGAAAAAAAGCTCGTAAATATAAACGAAAAATCAATGATTTTTACACTTACATTTTTTTTATTTTGTGGTTTTTAATGTGAAATAAAACAAATCAACTTAGTGCCGTTTGCTCAAACATAAAACCTCATGTGACAGTTTACGCAAGAATTTATGTTCTACATAAATATTTAAGTTTCGTTTCAGCAATTTCCCTTAAGCTCGTTAACAGGAATGCTATGTGGATACTACGTACATTCAATCAAGTAAGAAATCTAAGTCAAATAAATAACATTTGAGACACAGTGGATTTACTTTTTCCAATTTATAAATTAAAAAGGTCACTGTGGTGTATGCGTACTATTTTTTTTTAGATGAATACAAAATAATGTTTCTATAATTTTTAAACTATGGGTAGGATAACGAAAATAAAAGTTGGGCTAACCTGGGCTAACGTTGGGCAAACAAACTACAGTGCAAAACCAACAATTTTTACACTGAATAAAAAAAGTTGTTATATATTTTTAGTTTGCAATACAATAAAGAAAATATAAAAAAAATTATTTTTTTTTGATTTTTTAGGTGAAAAAAATAATTCCATTATTATTTTACAATTAGCGAACAAAATCAAGCGGTTGAACGATTGCTCAGAGCACCCGGGTTCATATCCCAAGACAGCCCAATTTTTTTTTACTTTTTTATTTGCTATGTTTTTTTTATTTATTTTCACTTTTTATACAAATGTCTTCAAAATCAAAGCAACTTGAACCTTAAGAGTAAAGTACATGTTACTTAGTCGTGCATTTTATTTATATGATTATTTGGATGGCCCCACATAACGGAAATTCGTATGGGTATATGATTCAATGTACCTAATTCTAATCAAATCTCATTCGTGTCAAGCCCTGATTTGATCACAGCAATTGTTAAATTACTTAATTACTGTCTATCAAGTTGTTGATCGTAATAGAATATTTTAGCAAATTATCAGACATGGTTTAGGTTTTATGTTAGACTTAGATAACATCAAATTAGTTGATTTGTTAAATAATAAATTAACCTCGAGCAATATAAAAGACAACCGATTTAACTTCCGAATTGAATTGTATTTAAAAAGTTACTCTGCTACTATGTCTTTTATAATCCAGTGTTTTGGCATTTTATTATTTACACTGGTAACAAATGTAAGATGAACATTTTGTATTGCTTTTAAAGTATTTAAAAACACTAAAAACTATTAAGGCTGCCAAATACACAGCTATAGGGGACAATGAATATATTTTTTCACCTTGCGAAGGTGAAAAGGATCGTTTTCTTACAAAATTCTTTGACGTTAGTAAATTGCAAGTTACAATTGGGCCGGATGATGAGGCCATAGTTGAGGGACATGCGGTGGCAATTGCTGAAGTTAAGCCAAATGACACGCTTTGGGTATAGTCTTAAATTTTATAAAAATTTTCAATTACTTCTTTTGTTCCATATAAAATTCAGCTTTCTGTGGAAATATTTAAAGAAACGCGCGGCCAGTATTTAGTACCAATTGTAGAGATGAAACGCAGTGATTTATGTAAAGCTTTATTCAACCCATTTGAAGCTTGGTATCACTACGTTAAAACTGTAGAGGAGTACTTAATATGTCCGTGTGTAAAAGGGGTGAGTTGTATTATATTTTTATTTTTTTCTATATGTGATGGGATTCTTTGTTTTTTAGACTATCTACAAGATTCCAAGTTGGTCATCAAAAGTAAACGTTGCTAATGTTCCAGATCCAAAAATGTCTGGGGCTTATCGAGCTATTGCTCGTATTGGGGTCAATGGAAATGAAAAAGTCTCATCATGCTTTGTTTTTGATTTCCATCTGTTTTTAATGAGTAATTTATAAAACTCGCAATTATCTTTTCCAATAAAGAAAACATTTAAATATTTAAGCAATAAAATATATCAATTTTAATAATCGTACATTAAACTAGTCATGTATAGTAATATTATTTAAAGTGGAGAACTCTTCTATTTTTAATTTTATAGTTTGGAGTATTGAACACGAATCTGAAGTTGTCCATCAAATTATTTCGGAGAAAATGAGAAAATCCAAAATAGTTCTTCAAATCTTTCTGTCTATCCTATCTCACAATGCACCCTAAAACTTTAATTATAGTATGTACTTCTCATACGAACAAAATGGAAAACGTTGTTTTCTCAAAAACAACTCTAACAATTTAAAAAACACATCGTCGCTGTTTAAAAAAAAACTGGCATAACTAAAAAATTGTAATTCTTGATAAAAACTGTCTTAAATTTCGTCAATTTTCCATACCATTTTCATAAATTGAAGAAAATGAATACGCTGTGGGATAGGATGCAAGCAAATCTTATAAATTTATACTGAGTTTACATAAATTAAGAATGTTTTGTTTCCAGTATATTGGCATTAATAATTTAAAACCAGGATTTTTGAGTTATGCCGGTTTTTTAAACAGCAACGACATGCACCTAGTGTTGCAAAAAAGTGTCTACGTTTTAAATAACAAAATATGTATAGCATTATAGCACTGTTTTCTTGATCAAGAATTTGTCGTTAATGATGCAACCGCTTCAGCAAAAACGGTCTAAAAATATTTAAGTAACCTTGATGTCATTATAAAGAAAAGTTTTCACATAAATTATTTTTGGATTAAAAAGAAAATTAAAATTTTTTGTTGAAAAATCATTTTTTTGAAAACGGATCAATGCATTTTTTTAAAATTTTGTTAAAGTGAATTTTTATATACGGGAAGAAGTGAGAATGTGAGAATGTGAGTTCAACAAAGTTTCAAAGAAGAAAATTTTACTCATTCCTTATCCCCTTATACATGGCTGAGAAAAACTTCAAAAACAAGAAATCTATCCAGAAAAAGATATGACCAATGTTTCTGTATGAATTATAATCATAATCAAGACCCCCGTTTTCGAGATGACCCAAGTTTCATATAGATAAATGCCTACCATTCTTATATCCTGTTCGCTCTGTTCTCTATATCAGTCTGTTTATTAGAATTTTATGATGTGAAACTGTAAAGGTACCAACTTCTAATGACTACCATTATCATCATCATCATCTTCATCCAGTCCAGTCCCTCATATCAAAAGCAGTGTTTTTGGTATGTTCCATGTTCGTCCATCGCCCACTCATCCGAGCGGCAAATCATCAACATATTTCTACAGCTCATATAATGCTACATTAAACACGTTTCCGGTAAACAAGGACTTCTGTGGCAGTCGATCCAGCTAGAGTTATAGGATGTGAGGTGGAAGAATCTAGTCGGATGTCTTCCTGGGGATTTCCTGGAACTCGCACACTGACTCATCACAATCGCATGGAGTTTGAGAGACATTAGCTTGGGTTCGTGCGTATATTATGTGTATTACAAGGGAGCATTTAATGCAAATTAGATGTCAAGTACAATTGAAGTGAATACCTAAACAGGGATAAAATCTTAGATACACGTGTTTACAGGGCAGGGACTTATATGTATATATTACCTATATCTCTAGCATACGTTCGCTTTAATATGAGCAGTGCATTGACATGCATAGTGTAGTGTGGCATGTTAACTAGGGCACTCTGTTTCATATACTATATAGTATCCTTCTCTATTTATAATGTATTTTGTAGATGGTTGTTGTTGAAGCGAAATAATAAAACGGAATTTGTACTGATATTATATAATATGTAAGCTAAGACTAGTCTGAGCTCTAGGGCCGGAAACAACGGCATGTGCGTTGATGGAATCATAAATTCACTTTCAATTTCTGTATAATTAATTTTGCATGACTCTAGTACAAAATAGAAGGTGTAACTTCATTCTAAAGGTTTGTAAATTTATTAAATGTGTTATACCAACGTTATAAAATTGAAAAGTTTTAACCTTAAAGTTTTAAATTGAGTTCGCTCTTGTGAGTTCCATTTTTGGAACTGAATTTAATTAAGGAAATTCTTTACTTATTAACCACAATACGGTTTGCTTTTTTGTAATTTTTTTTTCTATAAGAAAATTTTGAATTAAAAATCATTTTTAAAAGCATTTGCTTCAGTTCTGAATGGAGAAAGTAAATTAAATTAAATGCTGAATGCAGCACGCAGGGCGAAGATACACACATACGTTCTACTTATTTTACTTTCCTAGAAAAATATCAAAAATTATAGGAAGAAATCTAGATTTTTTGGTATTTTATCTTAAGAATATTGTATGATAAATTGTTTTGTTTTTATTTAAAAAAAACATACTATGTGTTAGTCTAAGAGCCCACTGCATATTTTGGGAGTGGAGGTATAACCATAATGTAAGTATGCAGTTTTATAGCTATTTGCGTTCTTATAACGTATTCAAAAGTCTGGCAGCTTTAAATTAAGGCTTTATATTGTTTTCAGGAGGTTGAAAAATGTGAGTTTTCCAATTCATATAAGTAGGGTAAATTCACACTATTTCATATTTTTTATACTGGGACTGATGCTCATTTCCCCTAAACCTGAAGACATTAATCTTGACGATGCGATTATTAGAACTCAAGATTTTAGCTTTTTAAGCGGCTTTGTTTTGGAGACTTTTCTGTTTAATTTTTAGTTTGTTATTCAAAATATAAAACTCTCCAAGAAATGAGCTGAAATGGTAAGTTAAAAAATCTTATATAATGATTTCTATTTGTCGTATCATCGAAATTGAGGTATTGAGGCTTAGGGGAAATGTCAGAGCATCATTCCTTATATTCAGAATGTGAATTTTGGCTTTTTAAGTCTACTCACATTTGTTAGAAAACTCGCGTTTTTAACCCCTCGAAAACTATACAAAGCCTCGATTTAAAACTGCCAAAATTTCAAGTTCGGTATTAGAACGCATAAGGCTATAATTCTGCATACTTACATTTTGGTTATACCTCCACTCCCAAAATTTGCTGTGGGTACTCGGTCTATATTGGAAATTCTTAAAAATGTTAAAAAGCTGATTTGAAAATTGGATTTTATATTTTTTCTAAAAATTCCAACGAGTAGGTAAAACAAAAACCGAAATTAGATAGATTGATCATTTTAAGATTCAAATACCATTATATTAAAAAAGATAAAGCTATCTCCGTACCTTAATCCAAGACAATCTGACTTCCCTGAATATTATTATGAATGAAAAAATCTTTATAATTTGAAATTAAGAATCTTCATAACCAATTTCCGGGGCTACATTTTTGAAAAAAAAAAAAAAAAAAAATAAATAAATAAATTTTTTAGTCGATGTTGTTTTCTTTTCTTTTTATTTATAAGTATTTACGTTTTGGTTTTTGTTTTTTGTGGCAACTTGCCACATGCAACTTGCCACATGCAACTTGCCACATGCTACTTTCCACATGCAACTTGCCACATATAACTTGATACATTTTGCATACTGAATGCCACATGCCTCGTGCTACTTGCTACACGCCACTGCACTTGCACCATGTTTAATGCCACATGGTACTTGCCACATGCAACTTGCGACATGAAAGATGCCACGTGTTGTGTGTTTTTTTTTACCGTACTGCGGCGTACTGCATTTTTAAATACTAAAGTACTACCAACTCTAAAGGTGAAACGACAGCCCTGCTGCCTAATTGTCTCAGAGATGGAGATCGAGTCATAATCCCTTTGACATTCTTGTCAAAAAACAAATATTCATACCCACCGTCCCATAAGAAGTATAACTTCAAAAATGTATATTGTTTAAAGGTCCGGCACAGACTGACTCTTTTATTCTTTTATTTACACGCAAACACACTTACTGGTCTAATACTTAATTTTTAACCGTTTTGAAAAAAAAGAGGTTATCTGTAATGCCGGTTTACGGACGATGATTTTACGTGATAACGTCGTAACACGTAAGAAAACAGGTTGTGTGCTTTTGTTTTATCTTCTCACGCTATTGAATTTGGCGTGGCAAAATCGCATCGTCACCTCCCCGCGGTGCCCGCTGGATATCCAACTAACGACGAGCGTTGGATCCATTCGATCCACGAGCTGAGTCACCTGAGTTATCTTTTCGGGAACTAGGAGCAAAAGAACAGAAATATCGCTCTGAATGCACCAGCTCACAATTAAATCCAAGAGCGTCTGACACATATTGTGCGGCACACTGGTCAGCGTCTGTACCCTGTGGGGCGGCTGAATATAAACTATGGATAGAAGTAACTGACCTATTTATGGTACGAAAACAAAGTTAAAAAAATTATGGCAATGAACAAAACGACTAGATTAAATACCCCAGGTGGCAATCCAGTTAAACTGGTAAATCCACTCTCTTTAGAGGTCGGTCCTATGGATTCTGGGGAGGACCAATTATTGCTTATAAATATTGAGAGACGGAGTTCAAAGATGCAAAGAACTCCCCCAAACAAATTTACTTCAGGGGTTACATCACCGACAACCCCAAATAATACTATTGTAATGTTTTATTCCGGGTTCACAATAAAACTTATTTAATTTCCACTTATATTTCCGTTCAAATAAGAACACACTTTATTTCAACTCAATTTACTTTTATTATTCGCTCAAACAAACACACTTTTAAATCACTTTATTTACTACCAACAATTCGCAACACTTTATTTCACTTTGTACTGTACTCTTTCACTTTCAAGATTAAACTGTGTCCGGTCGGTGTATACGCTGCCCTTTTATACCGGAATTTCGAGATTCGAGAATGTCTTCGAAGGTTCTCGTCTTTGCTTCTAGAAACTTCCTTTCCAGGAAGGGGCGCTTCATACTTCCAGTCTAGTGGGATATTTTGGGATGTGTTCAGAGGGTAGGTAGTTTCTTAATTATTAAAGGTGAGTTCACATTTCTACCTTTGGTGTAGTAGGTAGTGTGTTCAGACATTTATCTTAAACAGAAGTTCTGAAATTCGTTACACTATTGATGTTAAACACATCAGCGAAAAAGGGACCAAGAAAAATGAAGAGATCGACATTACAAATCAACAGCGTTCCATCGAAAACAAAGAGATAGACCAATCAAAATCAAAGAACTACTTTGAAGAATGGCAAATGGAAATAGCGGCAAGAAAACAACTTGAAGTTCTAGTTCAAAGTCTTCAGCTGCAAGTGAAAAAACTCGAAGAGAAAGTTTCCTTACTTGACAAGAAAGATTCAGAGTCAACGCTTCAGTTAAGTCCAAAATATATTGAGCGTGAATATCAAACTGATGAAGAAGAGCTCTTGTTTGAAACTGAGAAAAAGAAAAATAAGCGTATCACAAAGAAACGTAAACCAAACGGGAGTCCTGAGATTTGTTTAAGAAATCAGAAAAGCTCTAAAACCGAAAATAATAAAGAATTGTTAACAGAAACTAATGAAACGAATAATGTGGTAGCTGTTGTCAAATTAAATTCTCACGCTAAAGGCAGCAAAAAAATTACACCACCACAAATTATGATCTCAGGATTTCCAATTTTTGGAGATCTTAAGAAAATAATAGAAAATTGTACCTACTAAAAAAGCTTGCAAATACACATCGTACAACAAAGACAACTGGAAAGTCACAGTCGAAGAAGCCGACGAGTATAGATCTGTCACTGAAGAACTGAGCAAACACCAAATTCAATGGCACTCATACGAGAACAAAGCTACAAGGCCAATAAAAGTAGTAGCCAGAGGTCTTCATTCCTCGTGCTCTCCCGAGGAAGTAGTGGAAGATCTTGTACAAAAAGGCTTCCAAGCCCTTGATGCAGTCAATCTGTTTAAAAATGAGACAATTGGAGAATCCACGTCAAGAAAAAGGTTATTACCTTTATTCATGCTAACTTTTGACAGTAAACAAAGTGTCGAGGGGATTTATAAAGTAAGATCAATCTTGGGCATAGCTGTTAAAATTGAACCACTCCGAAAATCTAAAGTTGTTCCGCAGTGCAAACGTTGCCAAGCTTTTGGTCCTACCCAAAAATACTGCAACAGCGAGTTTGCTTGTGTAAAGTGCGAAGGAAAACATGCAACTAAAAATTGTCCGATGAGCAAAGATCAGAAAGCAAAATGTGTGAACTGCCAGGGTAATCACCCGGCAAGCTAAAGAGGCTGCCCAGTTGCCAAAAAATTCCAAGAGTTCAGAAGCAAAAATACATCTGCTAGAGACAAACCCAGAAAAACAGTAAATACCGATTTAACTGCTGAAAACAATACTAAGAATGAACCGCCTAAAAAAGCTGTTCAAAGTAAAAGCGATGAAAATAAAGCCTATTCTCAGATTCTAAAAAATGTGCGGAAGAATGAAGAGACTTCCATAAAAGAAATGCTACAACTCATTCTCCAAAGAATTGATAAACAGGATTTGAATATCAAACAGTTAAGCGAAAAAGTCGCTTTTAAAAAACAATGATGGACAGAACACTTAAAATCGCTACATGGAATGCAAACGGTCTTTTAAAACACTTATCCGAATTAAAAATCTTTTTAGATCTAGAACATATAGATATTTGCCTGGTGTCCGAAACTCATTTCTCCAATGGGCAAAGTCTAGATAATGTAATAGAACACTATTCATGTTACCACGCTCCACATCCAGCTGACAAGGCAAGAGGTGGATCGGCGATTCTTATAAAAGAAAGCTTAAAACATTATGAAGAAACCAAGCTTACTAATGAAAATATGCAAGTAACAACTATTAGTATTGGTATGAAAAAGAAAGAGTTTAAGATAGCAGCTATATACTGCCCACCAAGGCGCTCCCCGACAGAAGATGACTATACAGATCTATTAAATCTTCTTCGGCATAACTTTCTTGTTGGTGGAGACTTCAATGCGAAACACACCCATTGGGGTTCAAGACTTATATCAACAAAAGGCAAAAGACTTTTCCAAGCAGGCCGTAAATACAATTGCGAATTCTATTCCTCCAGGTCGCCTACTTACTGGCCTTCCGATACTAACAAAATACCAGACCTTATTGACTTTTTCGTAGCTAAAGGAATCAAACGAAATCACATTAGTGTCGAAGGTAATTATGACTTGTCATCAGATCATACTCCAGTGATTCTATCACTAAGTGAATCGGAAGTAATAGAAAAAAGTAATCCAAAGTTTTGTAAATAAGAAAACAAACTGGAGTGATTTTAGAGAAAGGCTTTTAAGTTTTATAAATTTAAGATCTCCCATGGATACAATCGAGCAAATTGACCATGAAGTGGAACAATTAATTGCTGATGTGCAACAGGCCGCTGAAGAAAGTACTCCAACATTTTCTAATAGAAGACAAAATGAAATTAAATATCCTTTAGAGATAAGAGAGTTGATAATAGAGAAAAGAAGAACTCGAAGAAAATGGCAAAATACTAGATTTCCAGATGATAAAACAACGTTTAACCGTATAAGCAACAATCTTAAAAAACAAATTTATAAATTCAAAAATGATTCACTCAGTACATTCTTAAAGAATTTAACGACTGATGCTTCAACCGATTTTTCGCTATGGAAAGCAGCCAAGCGCCTGAAAAGACCGCAGTTACAAAATTCGCCCTTGAAATCTCAAGATGAGAAATGGATCGGTAACCCAAAAGAAAAAGCTTACCTTTTCGCGGAGCATCTTTCGAATGTTTTTAAGCCATACCCAACAAACGCGGCTGAAAATAGCTTACAGTTTGTTGATAAGATAGATGAAAGTGAAATACCAATTGTAAGATTAAAAGAAATAAAAAGTATGTGTTTACATCAACTATCAAATAAAAAATCACCAGGTTACGATCTAATTACTGCCCAGGTTATGAAAGAAATGCCTTTAAAAGCCTTCATAAAACTCCAATATATAATAAATGCATGCCTTAAGCAACGGTATGTCCCACATCATTGGAAAATTGCTGAAGTTATTGTCATACCCAAGCAAGGTAAGCCACCTACAGAAGTGACGTCTTACAGACCAATATCGCTTATACCAATTATGGCAAAAGTTTTTGAAAAACTGCTTCTGAAGAGACTTAGCAAAATTATAGAAGAAAGAAGGTTAATCCCAAATCATCAGTTTGGCTTTAGAAATAAACATTCCACGATAGACCAAGTTCATAGAATAACGGATGTAATAGAAAAAGCATTAGAAGAAAAACAAGTATGTTCAGCTATTTTCTTAGATGTTGCTCAAGCCTTTGACAAGGTTTGGCATGAGGGACTTGAGTACAAACTGCAAAGGGATCTTCCCAGACAGAACTATGAAATATTAAAATCGTACATCTCAGACCGATTGTTTAGAGTAAGGTACGATCAAGAATATTAGGAACTGAAGAAAATAGAAGCCGGTGTACCACAAGGAAGTGTCCTAGGTCCTACCCTGTATTTACTATACACAAGGGATATCCCAGTTGGTAATCACACCATAATGGCTACTTTTGCAGATTTTGGTACCCGACAAATGTGTCTCTAAGGCAGCAGTAAAACTGCAAAATGCCGTCGACACAGTCAGAGATTGGACCGAAAAATGGCGTATCAAACAATGAAACAAAATCTTCACATATAAACTTTACAAATAAAAAGATAAACAATATTCCAATATTTATTAATAATCAAGCTGTACCTTACGCCAATACGGCCAAATACCTTGGAATGACTTTGGATGCAAAGCTAAAGTGGAAAGAGCACATCAAAAAGAAAAGAGAAGAACTAAACTTGAAATATAGAAAAATGTACTGGTTACTTGGTAACAACTCTGATTTATCAACACAAAACAAAATAATGCTGTATAATCAAGTACTAAAACCTGTTTGGACCTATGGTATCCAATTATGGGGCTGTACAAAGAAAACAAATACCGAAATCATCCGAAAATTCCAAAACAAAGTCCTTCGTGGAATAGTTAATGCACCTTGGTACATAAGAAATAGCGATCTACATCGTGACTTACAAATAGAAACGGTTACAGAAGTTGTTAAAAAATACGCTGTATCGCATTATCAGAGACTGCAAATTCATACCAATTCTGAAATGGTGACCGTCTTGAATACAAGAAACCATGTTCGGAGATTAAGAAGAACCAAGCCTCATGAGCTTATGGTCTAAAAAAAACATGGGAAAGTATTAAAAGTTTAAAGTGATTTTACAAAGTTAAGAAAGAAAAATCTGATGTCGATCTCTCAAGATTGGTCCTGATAAAGAGGTGGTTTTAGTGGTTAAGAGTCCCACACTACTTGGTGTCGAATACTGCCAAGTGTGTTTTGAAGATTTCCTCCCGTCACAAACAAAACACATGATCATGATCAACACATCTCCACAGGTGTTTTGAGGTATTTCGCAAGTTTTTTAATTAAACATTGTGTAGCTTGTAGTGAATGTACAGTTATGTTTGATATATAAAATGAAAGGTAATATTATCAGAATGCTCAATAAAGTCAAATCAAATTTGTATCTGCTCTAGATATAACCTGTTGAAAAATAGAACTTTATTTTACCGTTATCTCAAAATTGTGACTACAAAATTGATTAAAATTGCACAGATATAGTCCTGTCTATTATCTATCTACAATATAAATTGCATTTACTTATCTGTTAAAGAAAATAAGATAAAAATAAAAAACGGTTAAAAACGGTCAAAAAACTTTGGACAAAAACCTCGTTTTTCCCGTTATTCGATCAAAAATCTTTTTTAAATACCAGTTTTTTGCACAAGTATGCGCACGGTCATAAACTACATGTTCTATAAGTTCCAGATCTTTTGAACGCTACGAAAAATTAAAAAAAATAAAAACTCACCCAAAAATACCCCAAAATAAGTAGGTGTTTTTCAAAATTCATATTTCGAAACGCAGAGACTTAAAAAAATACGTATCAGACCCCTACCTTTTTTTTTATTATCTTTCGAATGATGTTTATCAAAGTAAAAAAAAAATTCGCCTACCTATAATCACTACTTCGTCAAAGGTCTTTCTCATGTTTTAGTTTTAGAAAACCATTCATTACTTGGTTTTGAAATTTTTTTGAATTTTTTTCAATACCATTGTCTTGCAATGAATTTATCTATTGATTAAAAAAAATTCAACTCTTTGTAGGTATTGTCGCGTTTAGAAAATAGCCAATTTTTTGCAATTTTGTTTTACCCCTATTTACCCTATTAAATAACGGAATTTTTAAAAATCATTCATTAAGCTTTAGGTTACTATCTTTCAAATAAGCTATAATAGATATTTGTATCTTTAATAGTTTATTTTTAATTGAAATTTTTGCAGCACTACGAAAAATTTCAAGTGGAACGGGAGAAAATGGCGTCACTTTTTTGTGGTGGCTGCCATGGTTCATCGATTTATAAGACGTTATCACATCGAAAAAAAAAAACATGGTGAAAAACTAAGTGAGAGTGTCCTATTGACTTCATTACATTATTGGAGTTAAAGCTGAGCATTTGTTTGTTTTGTTTCAATATTTCTTCCAATACACAGAATAATCCAAAAGAATGTATTTCCATGGTTAAGTGAAAACAAGTAGGGCAATCATTCATTGTTTTTTTTTTATAAAAATAGCTTATTGAATTTTTGTTATGCGCAAAAAAATGCCAAAATAAACCTAAGAACTATCTCACCCGAATGAACGTTTTTATTTCCATTCAATGCCGCGTCACAAACATACCTTCTATAGACAAATTGACACCTTTAAGGGGCAGAAGGCAAAGAACAGGTAAGAGAGGTGCAAAAAGCCCAACTATAATAAACAATAAATTTCCCTCATCTCATTACACAATCCGACTCCACCCGCACAGCACACACAAAATCAAATATTCTTTCATCCTGCTTCGACACAAATAACAGGATTCAGCCACCATTTGTTGTCATAATTTAACAAATTGGCTTGAGCTCATATTTCTCATAATCAATGTTTTTTCTCGACTGTAACCTTATTTTGCAGATTTGTCTTCTTCAAACATCAGCCCACTTTCCCCACCATTAGGAAAACTCTGTTTCTGTTGCACCCTTAAATTGATGGTGAAGGGAAATGGAAAAATCTAAAATGAAGACATAACTTACCCGGTCTCAAAAATATTTTCTTTCATTTCCTTGTTTGTACAGATATAGACTGATGGTCTTCTTTTATATTTTCTTATGACAAAATAAAAAATAGAGCCCAGTCCTAGTCCCAGTCATCCCACTTTTTGGGTGGGGTATCATGTTTTCTGAAAAAAAAAAAAAAACATTACTTTCTAACGAAATCTGAAACAATTTTATTTATACGATGTACGAGTATAGTATATGGAAAGGATGGTGAGAAATTGAGATTTTATTAAAAAAAAGAAAGAAGGAAACAATGATGTCGGAAGTCGGCTATTCAACTGCGAGTAATTTACAACCTTAAGGGAAAGGTGTGGTGTTCATGTTCATAACATAAGTGATCCTACTTTCAAACATATACATTTGAATGATAAATAATGAAGCAAGTTGTGTGGGTGCGTGAGAAATGACAGATTTATTTTCCTATGGCAAGGTTATCCGTTTTTGATTGTTTCCAGAATATACACTGATGTTGCTATGCGGTATCCAAAGAAAGGAGGGATGTTTAAAGAATTGACTGAGAACGAAGCGTTTCCGGTATCTAGTCTAATGTGTATGTCAATTTGGGGGATTAGGAATAGTCAATTGAACACCTGCTGCAAGTAAGGTTAGATGACCAATATATACCTATTTTGAAATAAGTAATCGCAACAAAAACATTACCTACTGTTAAAAAAGAGCGAAGTTCTCCTATGGTGAAAATATGCTGGCACAAAAAGTACTGAAATGAAAAAGTGTACCAAGTTCTAAAGCTTGGCTTTAAATTTGTTTCAATAAAATTTTGACTGTTCTCTTGACAATTTTTCTTTAAATTACCGATTTTTATATCTATTGTATATGAAAAATTGCCAAGTAAACAATAAACATTTTATTTATACAAATTTAAAGCCAAGCTTTAGAACTTGGTACATAAATAAACATTTTTTTTTCGGTGCCTAAACGTTCGAGTTTCTGTATCTGGGTTGAAATCGTAAAATTTTTTTTCTAAGCCAATTTTGAACTGATTTTCATAAAAAATAGCTACCTCTTTTTATTTAAGAATATATTTTTAAAACAGTATGTTGTTGTGAAAACATATGCTTTAAATTGATGTCGAAGTTGGGCAAATGACGAAAAAATGTAATTTTTCAACTTTGACAGCTTATAAATTCTAGGTGGTTTAAGCGAATCACATGTTTTATACATTGTTGAAATTATTTTCTATCAGAAACTATAAGAATCAAAAATGGGAAAAATTTGACGAAGCTAGAATTGTTTTTTGCCCCTAACTCCAGATTTTTGGGTGTTAGGGACTTTTTAAATACCGTTTCGTATTCATTGCGACTAGCTCTACAAAACGTGATAGGTCTCCGGTCGCGTATATTTTGAGTGTTACGTTACACAGTGAAATTAAACGTCATTTTTATTCATAAATTGTTTTCGTTTTCTTGTGCTTCGCTTTATTTTTTATCAATATTTTCTTCAAAACAGTTTTGACAATTGATACATTACTTTTGTTGAGATTATTCCTTAGAATAATTTTTATTCGTCTCTGAAAGAAGCAGATAGTTTTATTTTTTTTGAATAAGCTATACCTATCTGACTGTTGAAGAACTGTTTTTTTTTCTCTATCTGGGGAATAAGTAATAACTCACTGTTTAACGTACCTATTGAAAAATTGGCCCTAAAAGTAAATTATTTTAGTTTTGAAGAGAAGTGTTCTGCTATATAAATGCTTTGTTTCTAAATGCTAGGAAATTCTTTCCTAATTTAAGAGAAAATTCAAAAATTGGTTTAAGCGAAAAAATTTAAATTTAGCTGCAGTCTTTTAATGTATGTAGCAAACTATTCGTTTTAGTTTAAATGGTGTAAGTTAACAAAGAAGGAAGCGGGTTGTTTTAATGTACATATTTCAAAATTCGATATGACCAAAATTCAGAAAATAGCTTTGCGATACTGTATGATCAAGATCATTATTGTGTATGTAATGCTGAATACCTGAAATTCAGTATTTAAAAATAATTTATGTAAATTCAGAATTGAAACTGAATGAGCAAAATGAGCAAAATACTGTATACCTTAAACCTTATTGTATCAAAATCTATATCTTGAAATAATGAGATACAAAAATACTTGCAATAACAATTGTTAAAATGCTAAGTTTTATTAAGAACATTTTCAATTTAGAGTTACAGTATCTTGCATTACCTACAGTATTTTAAAAACAATATTTCCTCTTGCAGTATTTCGACCCCAAAAACAAAAAACCTAATTTTTAACAAGTAAATAAAAAGCAAATTAAGTACTGCAAGTACGCCTTAGTCTATCGGAATAGTTATGTTACTTAAAACAGCAGTTATTGCAATTCAAGCACCAACATTTTTCTTGTGTTTTCACATCACGTTAAAATTGAAAACGTACCTTTAAATATATTTCTGTTTTAAATTATTTAAAAATTGATATCTTTTTGTTATATTAAATTTGTTAAAACGATAGTACCTACATAAATTTTAATTCAATTTTATTATGTAAAGTAGGTTATGATTAAAATACTATCTAATACGCTTATACACAAATATTATTTTCTCAGACAACTTATTAAAAGTTTATTAAAATATTTAGTCATATATAAAAGCGATCCCCATGAGACATCCAGAGATTCAATCACTCACCAGCATATACGAGTACATATATTCGAAATCGAAAATACTCACAAACATGAAAATGTTACCGGGTGCTTCTGATACACAACACGTGACTCATTTTGCCATCCCATTCTCTGCCATTTTTCATGTCATTGAGTTGCGATTGGTACCTATAGACCCCGCATCCCCGAGTTCCATTTCTCCATGCATCCAGGATCCAGATTCCAGAGGCGGTGAAATTAATTTGGGACTCATTTATCAAAGTGGGGATTCTATAATAGCAGTTCAGCGAGTATCAGAACAGGAACACCTACTGTGGCATTATTCACATATCAAACAATTCGAAAACGTGGTGTACTATTTTTAGGAAATAATACACATCGTATTTCATGAGGATGAAGGCAGCTCTTAGCGATTCAAATGATAGCTCTGAAGCACTTCGATGTACGCGAAACAACTAAGAACAGTTCGCCGTTCGGGTAGTTTGTGTCGCTTTCAATAAGGATCTACTCGAAATTGCACAGATTTATGCGGTGAATGGAATTGTCAGACGCTAATTAGTTGATGATTTGAAAGATTTCCACAATGGTGCTCGTATTTTTAATGACTACAATGACAATAACGACGCCGACGCACGGTTTTGGTTCATCTTCTCGAGAATTTTCTGAAAGCTGAAATGTTGTGACAGTAGGGCAAGCAAATCTTTTCCTCGACATAAAGTCTTCTTGATAATTAGAATGGCGCTGGGTATTTTTAGTCGTTGTGCCGACGACGATGATGTGGCGGTTTGTGCAGAGGGGCATGGCAGCGATGAAAGCGTCTGTGAATCATTATTGTGGAACAGGGTGAAGCATTCAATGTATAGCCCACCATGGGGACCTACGGGCGGCGCACAGTGTGGGAATTGGCGAATTTAGCGGAATAAAATTAATAACGCTTGCATTTTAAATTTTGTTGTAGTTTTTTTTGTGATAAGTTCATTGAATATGTGTATACAATCAAATGTAACTCACATTTTGGTGATATTTTATTTTAGTTTTTGTAAAATGAGCTTTGAAGTGACAGGTTATTTTCACCAAAAAGTACTTTTTTTTGAAAATCATAATTTACAAAAAAATCTTTTGAGGAATGATTTATTGTTTAATTTTATGACAAATATGAATAAAATAAAGAAAAAAGTTAATTATTTTCAGAATTGACTAGGTTTTTTGCAAACCGATATGTCAATGACGTTGTTTATGAACTAAAGAAACTATTCTCTAAAAGGCTACTAAAACGTACAAGATACTATTTCAAAGGATGTTTTAAATTATGTAGCTTTATTTATGGAAAATCAATGTTTTTTTTTTAATTGGTAAGTGTTCTATCACGAAATTTTTCTGCCATACATCATCAAGGATACCAAAAATGAAAAGAACCGTAAACTCCCTGTCGAAAAAAAATCAGTTTAACTGGAATAGACAATTTGTATTTACCAATCGTGTTATTCTTGTAAAATAAAAAGCCAATTTGAATTTATTTAATTGTTTTTACTATATGTTTTGTTTTTATTGTAAACTTTAACTTTATGGACACTCACTGGCATATAGTACCATCCGTATTTTTCAATGTAAAGGTCTCTGGTTCTTGTAACATGTCTATCAAAGGCATCTAAATTAATAGGAAACCCTGAGGACACAGCTTCTAAAGTAATATGGAACCCTTTTATCAGATCTATATCAACACCAGTTATTTGAGCAGTTCTTTGTTCATCTCTGAAGAACCATCTTGCCTTATTGCCGTCATTAGTTTTACCAGATTGTTGTGTTGGCATGTCAATGAGTAGGCCAGTTTCTCTTTTATATTGATCTTGAATGTTTTTTTTTCCTGGCCTTAAAATTCTCCTTATGTTGTTGATCCTTTACTTGCCAAACCTTTACTTCAAGTCTATAGGCAATTTGAAGGATACATTCCATAAACCTAATCCAAGAATGAAGTGGAGACAAACCAAAGGACATGGCCAACGGATTCTCAATCTTGGTTGAAATACTTCTCCTGTTATTCATTTCCGATGGCTTTGCACCGCAAATATAATAACTTTGGGAAGAAGACGTAACGGGTGATAAAGCAGTACAAACCTTACCATCGACCATAGAAAGCAAGAATATTGACTTCACGGCAACATCGATTTCTCCTTCATGAATTTCTACAGCTGGCAATGCGTTGATTTGCTCAACAACTTGATCAACTTCTCTTTTGATCAAGTCTGTTGTTTCCTTAGCAAATAGAAGCTTGATGGGGTGACAATATCTTGCTGAAGAAGGAGCTGGATTTTGTTTTTTTATTAATTGATAGTTTCCGTTTTAATTTTTTTAAATAATTTAATTCTATTTTTTTTTCTTACTGTTAACTTTGAATTTGAACACCCTGTATTTTTATTAAAACTATTTTAAAATCAAATTCACAAATTTTTTGAACACCCTGTGAAATAAAAAAGTTTCTAATTCTATAACATTCTTCTTCTAACAAAATCCCAAAAAGTTATTCGATTTTGACGGTATGCCATCATTTTTTTTGATAGTCATTTAGAAAAAAAAAAAAAAAAAATATCATAACAAAATTGGGGTGCCAAATTTTAGTGATTCTTGATAGATAATAAATCAAGCTTTGCATTGAATACTGTCTCTAAGCTGAATAACGCGGAATAACTAAAGTTTTGCTCTAACAAAGGTACAAAAATCGAAAAAAACACGTTTTTTTAACTTCAATCACCAAAACAAAAATGTAAAACACCCTGTGAAATAAAAAATTACTTACATAATTATACCTTGATATTTAAAAAATATAAAAAAAATAAAACTTTTATTAAAACACACACCAAACGCACGAGAAAAAATTAAGAGCAAAGTAACCTCTTTCACCTAATAAAGAGAAAAAAAATCGCCAACTGCAACTTCGAAGCTATTTTTTTTTTGTTTACATGATCCCCACCTATCAATACTTTTGTTATCACTTTCTACAATCTATTAGCTTTAAGAAAAACCGGTTTTGGCATCAAACAAGACAAGTCATTTTTCGAATTAAATTCCGCTAAATTCGCGAAATCCCACACTGTGCGGCGGCGCGCGGTAGTGATGGTATTGGCGGCAATAGGTGGGGTGTGGGTGACACACAAGTTAATTAGTCACACGACGATGATATTCAGCGAGTGTGTCAGCTTTGGCTTGTACTATATATTTCCCCGGAAGCAACGAGTGAATGCCATTCTAGTGGGAAGAGAAGAGCAGAGAGAGATTTGAAAGGCTGACGTGACATTGACTGAAGTTTCATTATATTTCACCATATGGCTGGCGCTGGGTAGGTACCCACTGAAAGGTGGAAGGATGTTCCTCCTCTAAAAATAACACTTTAAAGTGGTGCATTTATTTTCAGATGTTTTATGATTGTTATTGTGTGGAAAGAACAGTTTTATAATATATTTTTGTTTTTGAATATGAATATATTTTTTCGGAACATGCCCCTAAAAAAAAATGAATGTTTTTAAAAAAATTCAAATAGATTAACGTTTCGAATATCAAAAGGGACAAATTTTACTTTGGATGAATAATTGTATAAGATGATGTGATAGATTTATTGGTTGTGTTTCAAAATTGTGTTAATCTAGATTTAGAACTCAAATTTGGAATTATATTTTTACACAACATTTTAAGGAATTCTTTCTAATCTTTATTTTTTGCAACCCGAATTTATTTGCTCAGGATCATTATAATTTTTAAAGTCATAAAACTTGTTTAATGAATTTATTATATATTTTGTTTTTATGGAAAATAAGAGAAAACTAAAATGAGAACAGAGAAAAAAAATAGGTTTTCTATTTCTCAATTTTTGTTTTCTTAGAAAACAAAGTTTTTCCGTTTCTTTCATTGTTAAAAAAGGAATCAATAATTTAATTTTATGTATATTGAAATTCGATGCCTTGAAAAAAGTAGTGTTCAATATTATATTTTTTTTTTAGATATGCCATTTGATTTCAATTTTTCAATTTTTTTTTTTTGTTATACAGTTTGTATATAATTTTATGTACCTATGTATAATATATATTGTACATAGGAATTTTCTATTTTTTTTTTTGGAAAAAATGGTACGTTCGAAGACATTATTTTTCCACATATTCAAACAAAATTTCAAGTAAATTTGCTGACCCGTTTTGAAAAAATTGATTTTCGAAGAAAAAAATTTGAATAATTTAAAAAAAAAGTTTCATCACAAAAATTTTCTTTGGAATCGGTTAAGTGATTTACGAGAAAGTTAAAAATCAAAAAAATGGTTTTAGGGAAGGTAGGTACCAGTTTCTATTTAGGTACCTAAAGATTTGTATAAAAAAGTGTGTTCAATATAACGAATTTTCGATATAATGAATTGACTCTGGACATTATATCATTCGTTATACTGGACCACCACTGTATTTTGTTAAAACAAATTGTTAGATCTATTTTTTAAAAAGGCAACATTTTCCATTTTGGTGATATGGCAAGTCCCCTTAATTTGTGTCCTAAAAATAAAATTTCCATTTCGCCTCTATTAAAAATACTGCAAGGACTGTATTTCTAGAAAAAATTTTATTCTTTGTAATTACGTTCGAAAAATTTAAATATCTTTTTTGATTGTCAGATATTAATTTTTAAACACTGCTCATTTTTTCTTGTATTTAGCTATTTATCTTTTACCCACAAATAGATTTGAAAAAAATAGGAAGTTTTAAGAATTTCTAAACAAATTTGTACATATATCGTCCCGTTTCTGCTTGAACCTCGTGAGTACATTTTTTTAAAAGATTTAATTTTCTGTTAAACATTGTTCTAAAACTTACAGAAATAATAGTTATAATAGAGAGCTAGTGGCACATTTGACTAAGGTAGCTCTTGTAAGGCTGAAAATTCTTACAGTGGTCATTTTTAGCATGCTAAGTAAAAATATCTTGGTCTGGCAGTCCTCAGCGGTGCACATCATATATATATATGACCGTGAAAGTGTAAAAAAAAATTTTTTAAAAAAGTTGCTCTTGTAAGGCTGAAATTTTTATAGAATTTAGTTTACCCATCGAGAAGATCAAAAAAAAAATTGCCAGACTTTTTTGAGGTGCACAAGTGCCTGCCAGACTAACTTAAAGGTGTGCAGTTTACATGCATTAAACGAAACTTTATTCTGTAAAGTCGAAATTTATATATGTGTTTGTCTAAGCGATTTTAAGAGGAACTGTGCAATTACAGTCGGTTCTGACCAGTATAAGTCCTAGTTAGGTTAGTGGAAAGATGCAACTTTCTAAAAAATGACTTAAAATCAAAAAAAAATATTTAAAAACAACGGCAACACTTACAGTTATCAGTGATACTTTTTTTAAAAGCTTAGATTGTACACTTAATTTTAAATTTTAAATCAAAATATTTAGACTAATCGTTTTTGAAATATCCAATTTTAAAGTTAAAATTAAAAAAAAAAAAATTTAAAAAAACACATTGAATAATAATATTGTCAAGACTGTAAATTAAGAGCAAAACTAAGTGATACAGAACATTGCTCTAATGAATTTCCTATTAAAAACTGAAAACTACATGTCTCTAGGACTTCTAGTTTTTGAGTAAATTGAAAAATAAGAAAATATAAGAAAATATTAAAAATATAAATAAAAAAAAATAAAAATCTGATACAAAAATGGCTTTCTTATTTTTCAATTTACTCAAAAACTAGAAGTCGTAGAGACATGTAGTTTTCAGTGTTTAACAGGAAATTCATTAGAGCAATGTTCTGTATCACTTAGTTTTGCTCTTAATTTACAGTCTTGACAATATTATTATTCAATGTGTTTTTTAAAAATTTTTTTTTTCCTAATTTTAACTTTAAAATTGGATATTTCAAAAACGATTAGTCTAAATATTTTGATTTAAAATTTAAAATTAAGTGTACAATCTAAGCTTTTAAAAAAAGTATCACTGATAACTGTAAGTGTTGCCGTTGTTTTTAAATATTTTTTTTTGATTTTAAGTCATTTTTTAGAAAGTTGCATCTTTCCACTCACCTAACTAGGACTTATACTGGTCAGAACCGACTGTAATTGCACAGTTCCTCTTAAAATCGCTTAGACAAACACATATATAAATTTCGACTTTACAGAATAAAGTTTCGTTTAATGCATGTAAACTGCACACCTTTAAGTTAGTCTGGCAGGCACTTGTGCACCTCAAAAAAGTCTGGCAATTTTTTTTTTGATCTTCTCGATGGGTAAACTAAATTCTATAAAAATTTCAGCCTTACAAGAGCAACTTTTTTTAAAATTTTTTTTTTACACTTTCAAGGTCATATATATATATGATGTGCACCGCTGAGGACTGCCAGACCAAGATATTTTTACTTAGCATGTTAAAAATGACCACTGTAAGAATTTTCAGCCTTACAAGAGCTACCTTAGTCAAATGTGCCACTAGCTCTCCTACTATAAAGGTTTAAGTGTAGAAACAACTCAATCAATATGTCTTAAACATAACTTGATTTCCTTGTGTTCAATTCATATTTCTAATTTCAAGAAAAATTTATATATCTTTTAAGAACTGAACAAAATTTGCTTTGTAGATACGTGGTTCACGCAGAAACGGGACGATATGCATTTTCGATGGCACATGCAACCTTACTTAACTTTTGGTTGCGAAAAGAAAATAAATATGTAAGTAGTCTGTGGCAATGCTGTTTTTGGAGCTTTTATGACTTCAATCTATTCAAAATTCTGATTTCTAAAATTCTGCTTAAAATCAATATATGCAAATTAATTGATTGCAAATATTAAAACCCTAAGGGCCAATTGTGTCCCCGAGAATCAAAAACAATCTATTCCACTTTTTATGAAAAATGAGTTAGAAACGCAGTTTATCTCAATTTTTCAACCTCTTTCTTTTAGTGTGGTTGAGCACTTTCAAAGTCAACTTGTTCCAGAGTTATACTTTATAGAAATATTACAGTTTGAATCAAAACGAATGTATTCCACATTCTTCACATTTTTTGAGAATCAAAACAACACTATTGCTGATATACTGATTTCAAAAGAAAACTATTCCTATGCATGACTTTCAAAACACTTCTATTCCAAAATTAATTATTAAATATTTTCGGAACGCGTTGGGTGACAAAGGAAAGCACAGTCAGTATAAAATCAAAAGTACATGTTTAATTCGATTCAGAAGTTGTTTTTTTAATAAAGCGGAAAAAAGTGCTTCGGAACGTTTAAAATAACTCAATAAAAGAAAAAGTGGATTAGATTGTTTTTGATTCTAGGGGACACAATTTTTCAATAGCCAGTTAAACAGTCAGTTAGTACTTATTCCCCTGATAGAGAAAAAAATCATCATTTTTTCAACTTCTGCTTCTTTCAGAGGCGAATAAAAATTATTCTAAGAAATAATCTAAACAAAAATATTGTGCCAATTGTCAAAGCTGTTTTGAAGAAAATAGCGATAAAAAATGCAGCGGAACACAAGAAAACAAAAAGAATTATGAATAAAAATGACGTTTCATTTTGAATATTTTTGAATTTGACATTTTTTTTTGTATTCTGTAGAATAGATTTTTTTGATTGAAAAATTCAATGTTGTTATCTGATTGTTTATGAGCCTAATAACTTTATTCGTCGGACAGTTAATTGAATGTTTATTAGAAGATTGAAAAATCGACTCTAAATAACTTAATTTTTTCTTATAATACAGTAAAATAAGGAGAAAAAAGGGGTAAATCTCGGAATGAATGTTAGTAGAATTTTTTTTTACTCAATATCTTCCTTTTGCCATTCTATAACATATCTCAAAAGTCTAGAAAAATCTCATGTCCGCTTGTCGCGATTTCAAGGTCAAATCGCGAAATGCAGATTTTCAAAATTAGCAAAAATAGGCTATGGTATTATATACACATATGATACATGATTTCAAAATATTTTTTAATGCTGATTCCAAAAAATCTAAAATCAAGACAATCTGACGTCTCTGGAAAAAGTTATACCTGTTTTTCATCTGCCAACTCATATTATTATAACAGTTGCAAACTTACTGCCGAAAAACCCTTAAAAGTTATGGTAGATGAACCAAATTTTGCATGAAGATTTTAGAATCCATCATTATTAAAAATCAAAACAATCCATTACAAAAAATATATATACCTACGAAATAATGGTATTTTTTGATGGAGGGGCAAATTTTAGGATATGCACTAAAGAAGATTCTTGTTCATCTTAGGAATAAGTGCTAATAGGCTAATTTTTTCATTTTAATCTTTGTTTGGATGTTCTTTAACTACCCTCAAAAATCTAAAAAAATCTCATGTCCGCAAGTCCTAATTTTCTTGGTTTGAAAATAAGGTGCAGATTTGAAAAAATTGAAAAACTACACTTCAGATATTTGTGTCAGATCAACATGAATAAGGTGCATTACTTTTCAGGGATGGTCAGGTTGACTTGTTTGTGAGTTTTGTTGGATTAAGTGTTACAAAATACCTTTAAATCATGTCGCTTATGTTGGTATACATATAAAAATTTAAACTTTTCTTATTAATTTTTTAAAATCTGCACCTTATTTTCAAACCAAGAAAATTAGGACTTGCGGACATGAGATTTTTTTAGATTTTTGAGGGTAGTTAAAGAACATCCAAACAAAGATTAAAATGAAAAAATTAGCCTATTAGCACTTATTCCTAAGATGAACAAGAATCTTCTTTAGTGCATATCCTAAAATTTGCCCCTCCATCAAAAAATACCATTATTTCGTAGGTATATATATTTTTTGTAATGGATTGTTTTGATTTTTAATAATGATGGATTCTAAAATCTTCATGCAAAATTTGGTTCATCTACCATAACTTTTAAGGGTTTTTCGGCAGTAAGTTTGCAACTGTTATAATAATATGAGTTGGCAGATGAAAAACAGGTATAACTTTTTCCAGAGACGTCAGATTGTCTTGATTTTAGATTTTTTGGAATCAGCATTAAAAAATATTTTGAAATCATGTATCATATGTGTATATAATACCATAGCCTATTTTTGCTAATTTTGAAAATCTGCATTTCGCGATTTGACCTTGAAATCGCGACAAGCGGACATGAGATTTTTCTAGACTTTTGAGATATGTTATAGAATGGCAAAAGGAAGATATTGAGCAAAAAAAATTTCTACTAACATTCATTCCGAGGTTAAACCCTTATTTGACTGGATTATTAGTTAAAAAAATACAGAAAATATTTGTTCAAATAAAAAGGTTCACTGTACACAAATTTATGTTCATACTTTTACCCAAAAAATTCAAATGTAGATATATTTTTCCTCAACCAACGATTTAGAAATGTTGCTTATAAGCCGTGTGAACCAAACCAGTACCTGCACGGTGATCTCTTAAAACGGTACCACAAAATACTTTTCCAAGAAAATTTGATTTATTAGTTGAATTAAGGAAACATCCAAAGGAGACAACTTTTCTTATTCAAATATTCTCGTCGCATCACAGAAAAAAGTATCATAAAAAAACTCCAACATAACAGAGCCAACCAATCGTATCAAATTTATTCATTCGAATTCAATTGGAAATTAGGATATCATTATGCGAAAGTCTGGAGGATACGTTCAAGATTCCATTTGCCTCCGGAAGAATACAGCACAGTCAGCAGGATGAACCTGATTCCGGCGCATACAATTCCCCATCACCTGTCGAAGAGCATCATATAAATAATCCAGACTGTAGTCTGAAAGCACAGACCAAGACCACTTTCCCGGTAGAAAAAAAAAATGTATACAAAAAGAAAAAAAAAGACACAATGCGTCCTCCCAAAGGATATGTCTGTTCCGAGAAATCAAATTTGAAAAGGAATGTATTGCACCTCTCCTCCGAGGCATCACTCTTCGTCTTGATGATGCAAAGGTTTTTATTTTTATTTTCTATTTGCATCTCTTGAATGCAGTTTCGGACGAAATTTTGGATGGGGTTTCTGGTCGCCTTTATAATGAGATTGAAATTTCCATCAAAACTAACGAGCCCAGCGGCATTGTGGCATCCGCTCCAGAGATTTGCACAAGCGTCGCCTTCGACGATGAATCTGCCAACCTGTGGTGCTGTTCGTTGCTGAACCCCTTCAGGGTAGAAGTGCATAGGTACACATTATACGTACACTATATATATCTATCTACAACACATCACTACCATCACTAGTCGTAGGAGCTCCTCAAAGTTTATACAATGTCAGTCAGTCGTACCCCGTAGTCGATGGATGGGATATAAATTTTATACAGTTTCCAAAGGAGGATCTGTGAGAGAAATATGAAGTATGGGCCGCACTAATCAGACGTTTTGATTGAAACGAGATTGAAGTGGCCCTCGAGTGCGTTTCTAGAGTGTAGAGTGAGTTATAAAGGGCCAGCGTGAAATGATGCATTCATAAGGAAAACACTGTTCAAGTGGCCTGGCAAATTTGATTTATTTCTGCGGTTCATAACGAGGGCAACAAGAAAGTGTGCATGCACCCGTTTGTAGGCGAACCGAGTGTGCTGGGTGATTGATGGGCTTGTAAGTTGTTACTGCTTCCATTTTGTAGATTACTTTCAATTAGTTTGATCTCTAAAGTGATATCTAGCAATCCAATGTACGCGGTAGAATGAGTTTTTGATGAATTTATTAAGAACGAGGTATTACTAAAAATAAGGTTCTTAAAAGTTATATAGTACCTAATTAATATTACATGGAGTTCATTTGCAAGTGCATTACTTCTGTAAGAATGATTTGCCTTGATGTTTTGTTCAATTTTTGTAAAAATACATTACAAATTGTCAAGTTAGAACTTTTAAAACAATTACAAAATATACAGGGTGATTTGCATAAAATGTGACAAAGAGCTGGAGCGTGTCGTTTGGGTCAAAAATAAGTTAAAATCATATGGGAGAGGATTTTATTGTTAGACGCATTTATAAAACACTAATTTGCAGATCTGGCTTTTCTTTCTTTTTTTATGTCCAACATAGCAATGATTTACTTTCATGTGAGAAATCGCAGAGAACTTCATTGAATCGTCAAATCGTTTCAAAAGTCAATAATTTTGTTTGAATTTTTGAACAATCTTAGCGAAATTGTTTTCAAATATAATATTAAAAATGTTATAGCTAAATAAAATATGTGTTTAATTATTAATACAGTCAAATAAGGAGAAAAAAGGGGTAAATCTCGGAATGAATGTTAGTAGAAATTTTTTTTGCTCAATATCTTCCTTTTGCCATTCTATAACATATCTCAAAAGTCTAGAAAAATCTCATGTCCGCTTGTCGCGATTTCAAGGTCAAATCGCGAAATGGAGATTTTCAAAATTAGCAAAAATAGGCTATGGTATTATATACACATATGATACATGATTTCAAGGTATTTTTTAATGCTGATTCCAAAAAATCTAAAATCAAGACTATCTGACGTCTCTGGAAAAAGTTATACGGGTTTTTCATCTGTCAACTCATATTATTATAACAGTTGCAAACTTACTGCCGAAAAACCCTTAAAAGTTATGGTAGATGAACCAAATTTTGCATGAAGATTTTAGAATCCATCATTATTAAAAATCAAAACAATCCATTACAAAAAATATATATACCTACGAAATAATGGTATTTTTTGATGGAGGGGCAAATTTTAGGATATGCACTAAAGAAGATTCTTGTTCATCTTAGGAATAAGTGCTAATAGGCTAATTTTTTCATTTTAATCTTTGTTTGGATATTCTTTAACTACCCTCAAAAATCTAAAAAAATCTCATGTCCGCAAGTTCTAATTTTCTTGGTTTGAAAATAAGGTGCAGATTTTAAAAAATTAATAAGAAAAGTTTAAATTTTTATATGTATACCAACATAAGCGACATGATTTAAAGGTATTTTTTAACACTTATTCCAACAAAACTCACGAATAAGTCAACCTGACCATCCCTGAAAAGTAATGCATCTTATTCATGTTGATCTGACACAAATATCTGAAGTGTAGTTTTTCAATTTTTTAAAATCTCTACCTTACCTTCAAACCAAGAAAATTAGGACTTGCGGACATGAGATTTTTTTAGATTTTTGAGGGTAGTTAAAGAATATCCAAACAAAGATTAAAATGAAAAAATTAGCCTATTAGCACTTATTCCTAAGATGAACAAGAATCTTCTTTAGTGCATATCCTAAAATTTGCCCCTCCATCAAAAAATACCATTATTTCGTAGGTATATATATTTTTTGTAATGGATTGTTTTGATTTTTAATAATGATGGATTCTAAAATCTTCATGCAAAATTTGGTTCATCTACCATAACTTTTAAGGGTTTTTCGGCAGTAAGCTTGCAACTGTTATAATAATATGAGTTGACAGATGAAAAACAGGTATAACTTTTTCCAGAGACGTCAGATTGTCTTGATTTTAGATTTTTTTGAATCAGCATTAAAAAATACCTTGAAATCATGTATCATATGTGTATATAATACCATAGCCTATTTTTGCTAATTTTGAAAATCTCCATTTCGCGATTTGACCTTGAAATCGCGACAAGCGGACATGAGATTTTTCTAGACTTTTGAGATATGTTATAGAATGGCAAAAGGAAGATATTGAGCAAAAAAAATTTCTACTAACATTCATTCCGAGGTTAAACCCTTATTTTACTGGATTATATGTTGGAATCATGTTTTATTAATTCGTGTTTCTGTTTTGTAAATGTATTTTTGTGTGTCAAAATTTTTATTTATAACTTATAAGAGATATGATAAGAAAGTGTTGAACATTGTTTCAAAAATGTATGCTTTTAAATTAAATTTAACAAATAAAAAATTACTTCTAATACCGTTTTAAATTTTACATACAATTTTTAAACATAAACAAAAAAAAATTTTTAATAAGACAACTTCATTGAACAATGAACATAGTGAATAAAGTGGAAACACTGTGATTTTAACGTACTTATTTTCTTAGAAAAAAAAAATAATTTTGTTTAGTTAAAAATAAAGTCGACTGATCTACGATGTTACTCCAGAAGTCCGTGAACAATCACCAAATGTCTTTGTTTTTCTTAAGAAAAAAAAGTTACGCATACACCACAGTGACCCCATATGTTTTGCTTAAGAAATTAAGAAAAAATGTATTGCTGATTGTAATGGTATAATTTTACCATTTACAATATTGAATATGAGATTGAATATTATGAGATGCTTTCTCCGAGGCTGCATGTAAGCTGGTCGAATTAGGCGAGGTGAAAAAACGAACTGCATCTAATCACAAATCCAATAAAATAAATCTTATGTTTACAGAATTCAGCCTTGTTTACAGTAGGTACTCTAGAACATGTATGCAAGTGTTTTAGGGATGTCAGAAAAATTGGACATTCTAATGGTATCGTGTAAGAGATTCATCACATTACCAACATCATGGCTGGTGAAGCATGGTTAAGAGGGTAACTCTTGTACTGAATACAAAAAATGTATTAATGTGCAAAAATCATTAAATTGCTCTTTAAATTAGCTAAAACAACTTCTCAGTTTTTTTTTTCAGCTACAAACGAGTTATGACATTTCATTTCTTAGTATGAATATGCTTAAAAATAAAATTCTCACAGCTTTTAAAAATTAAAAAAATAATAATAATTCCAAAAGTTTTGTGTACCTACCTATGCTTATTTAAAAAAAAGATTATAAAATTTCATATCAATTTCTTTAGTAAAAAATGATAAACAACGGTCTGGAAAATTTTTGTGTGTTGGGAAGTGTAATCAATAAACTATAAATTCAAACATGTTTTCACATTAAATAAAAATTCCAAGTCTTCTTACCTAACCTTATACATTTTTACAAAAATATTTTACTAAAGTGCCTAAGATAATAACTTTAAAAGGCCAAAGGAAGTAAGTACAAAAAAAGAAGGAAACGCTTTCCGTTTTACTTCATTAAAAACTTGACAACCCAAGTTAACTTAAATATACAAAATTATGAAGTCACATACGATTTTACGAAGAAAAATTCCGTCTTGGTAAATTCATTCCCAAGGAAACCGGATAGTCTATTTTAACTTTATTCACTTCACCTAATTAAAAGTTTCTGAAACCCCTATTCAAATGACAATAATTCATAGAAAATGAAAAAAAAAAAAAATAATTCAAAAAGACACCTTTTCTGGAGTAATTGCCTCACATCTCGGTGGAAAGACTGCCTGTCCCAAAGACAGGAAACTGTGATAAAAGTAAAATTAATACAAAAAATAAGCCCCCTTCTGCTGGCCTTTAAAGACCACGACAACAACGGGGCGCAAAAGGCGTGCAGTACTCGTAAATCATTTAAAAAAGAAAACAAAAAAACAAAAAAAATACTGGAGCCATGTTGCGGTACTGCTGCGCGTTGATAATAATTCACAAACAATGCAATCATAATCATCATCATTAACACTCGACAAAAGGACCTTGCACGGTAAGCCTGCTGCTTCTTCTTTTCACAAGTACCACACGGCAAGCATCCTTGACTGCACCAGCACAGATATAACCGTTCCCCGTTGCAATCCCCATCCCAGGCCCACAGTGATTCTCTTACCAATGCCATGTTAATGGCCATTCAAAAGGAAGCCATAACCCTTAAATGCATCTTTCTCATAACCGCAAATATGCTGCGTAATTATGTGGAAAATATTCCTCATTAGCATTTTTTGAAAGAACTGTATTTTTTATATTCCCCGACCCCCTCCGTAAAGACACCCGTTTGCTGCAGTACCTACAATAACTAGGTACTTACAGTTACAGTAACAGGATGTACCTTCCTACTAGAAAGTGTGTCAAAAAAATGTATTGCAATTTATATACATATATATTTTTTTTTTGGCTTCTATAAATTTCTACTTGTTGCAGCTTTGCAGGAATCAGAAGAAGAAAAAGACCATCTCCTCGAGCGTGGAAGAGAAAACAATTCAAAAAGAAAACAGAATATCCTGCAGGAATAGCTCTTTACCTAGTTTCATCGTTTTTGTTTTTTCTTAAGCGCTCCTTCAACTGGAGCCCAACCCGCCATCACAACAGTGTAATTGCAATTTTCATTTTTAACATCCTTGGGGATGACGATGACGGCAAAGCGGGGACGCTTGAATAAGCAAAGGCAAACCTTTACTCAAACAAACAGATTTCACATCTATTCCAAGAATGTCGTCCTGAGAGTCTGCAACACACATATATCTTAACAAAAAAAAGAAAACAGACGGAATAGAATAAGACAGAAGTGACAAGGGCGAAATTGCCATCGTTGGCGGCGAAAAATCTGGGATAGTAACGCAGAACAGGTGGAATTTCTTGATGAGATTCGTCGCTCTTCTCACAAAGAAAACCGTTTGAATTATTCGACTTTCGAAGTTCATCCTAGTTTCGGTTTCACAAAGCGCAAGTCAAAATTATAGTGAGAAATCATAAATGAGAGAGCAACAATGCTGCGATTATTTTCATTTCCCCAACTTTCAACATTAAATTATCCAGTTTTCTATGTTTACGTAGAAAGTGGGTGACTTATGATGATGGGTTCAACATTGAATTGTCAAAGTCGATTGGTATGGGAAATTATTTGTATCGGAAAAGACTGCCAATAGAGGATGACCCCAATGGTCACTTTTACTTGTAATTAAAGCGCACAGCGTCAACGGTTAAATTAATGATTTATATTGACAGATATTTTTAATTGACAATTAATTTAATTAAATAGAATGAGTCTCATGGGAAGGGAACTAGGTGTTTGGAAGTGGGGGAGGGTTTATTGAAAATAGATAGCACAGTTGCTTGCTGAAAATATAATAAAAACATAATTTAGAGTAACAATACCAAATTGAACAAAATTAATATCTATGTATTAAAAATTGATGAAATATACACACGTTAAGTCATTTGTTTAAAGATAAACTTTTTGCAATCAATTTTTATGATATAGGTACATGAGCGTGGGGTGAAAATCCATTTTTTCTTGCGGTAGAGGAAACCCGTGAAACAATAAAAAAGAACTTGAGATAACATTTAGATGTAAAGTCTGTTTTTTCTATACCACTAGTATCTTCATAGAAGTATTTTTATAGAAGAAGAATGGTACCATAACTTTATTGGACAAAAGCAAAATGACTTTCTGGAAAACTGTTATGAAATGTGATAATTTTTGTGTACTGTAACTGTATTTGTGGTTGGTTAATTGTTTTTTGTTGAGAATACGATGGATTATTTTAGCTATTTCGCGATATTATCAAATTGTTTAGAAATATTCTGGAAATTCGTTCGTATTTCAGTTTAAAACATTTTCTAAGTTTATCACTGTTGAATTTGCGGTTTTCTTTTTTTTCTTTCGGACCTCGAAAGTTCCCACCTCTAAGATTTTGACTCATTTTTATGAGGACTTTTTTTGTCATGCGTTTTTAAGCGTGTTACGATACATTTATAGGAGGCCCATCTATAAGAAATAAAAATAAAAATGCAAATAGTATTTTTAGTCAATAAAAAAAAAAAAAAAAAAAAAAAAAAAAAAAAAAAATACTATTTGCATTTTTATTTTTATTTCTTATAGATGGGCCTCCTATATATATATTTTTTTTTTTTTTTTTTTAGTCAATAAAGTTTTAGCAATACAAGATGTTCTACTACGGAACAGAGCAAGGTAGAAACGGAATCGGTGTCATCCTTGCGGAAAAACTTCTTGGAAGCGTTTTGGCCATTTCGAAGTCCAGTGACCGATTGATGTCTCTTAAACTGGTGATGGAAGGAAAGGTGTGGAATATAGTCAGTGCATATGCTCCCCAAATTGGGTGTGAGCAGGTGGAAAAAGATGCATTCTGGCTAGACTTCCACAACCTCATTAAAGACATCCCAAAGGAAGAGCTTTTGTTTGTGGGTGGAGATTTAAATGGACATGTGGGGAACGGCAACGAAGACTACGAGGACTGCCATGGTGGCCTTGGATTCGGAACTAGAAACCCTCCTGGTGAAGAAATTCTAAGCATGTGCAGGTCACATGGTCTTATAGTGTTGAATACCATGTTCATTAAACAAAGCCGACACCTTATCACTTATAGCAGCGGTGGAAATGAAACACAGATCGACTACCATCTAGTATCTAGTTTCATGAAGCCGCTAGTGAAAGACTGCAAAGTGATATTAGGAGAAGCGATCGCCCAGCAACACCGTCTCCTACTGACAGAATTTTTTATGGAGACGAAGGCAGCAAACAAACAAAGAGAGGCTACCGGAGGAATCAAGTGGTACAACCTGGACAAAGGAAAAGGCAATGCATTCATCTCTGTTATGAGAAACTATCTGTGCGGAACCATCAGCAGACTACAAAACGAAGAGTGCAGAGTACAAAATATGTGGGACTCTCTGCAACGAACTTGCTTGTCGAAGGCGAGGTCACTGCTAGCAACATCAAAAGGAAACTACCAACGGGAAAAAGAAACATGGTGGTGGAGCGATGAAGTCAAAGCAGTGATATCAAGGAAAAAGACCGCTTTCCAAGCTTGGTCCAAATGCCCCTCTCATAATAGAGATGAAAAAGCACGACTCGAAATGGACTACAAGCGCTACAAGAAGGAAGCCAAGAAGAAATGCGCCCAGCATAAAGCAGAGAGTACGGAAAGCATGTATCGCGAGCTTGGGGAAATATCTGATCCAGCTGCTGATGCAAACCAGGCTCTCCAGGAACTGCGACATGCCAAGATGAACAAGGGTGCAGCCATCTTCAAAATTGCCGCTCAAAGGAGAAGGAATGCTCAGGAAATACGTTCACCAAAGTTCATTAACGATGCTCAAGGCCTACTACTTGTGAATGACGACAAAATTCTCCACAGGTGGCGACAGTATTGTGATGAACTCCTAAATGAGCAATTTCCCAGGATATACTTTCCAACAGCCGAACCTAATTTAGACGAAGTACCCGACCTTACAGTCGAAGAAGTTAGCGTGGCGGTGAAAAACTCCAAGAAAGGAAAAGCTATTGGTCCAGACGAAATACCCTCTGAGTTCTGGAAGAAGATGGGAGACATTGGGTGTAAATGGCTCACGATTCTCATCTCCAAACTCATTAGCGGTGACCAAATGCCAAATCAGTGGAGAGAAAGTTTCCTTCTCCCAATCTACAAAGGAAAGGGGGACACACGAAACTGTGATAACTACCGATCGATTAAGCTGATGTCACACACCATGAAGATCGTTGAGCGGATTTTGGACGGCCGACTGCGAAAAATAATACGGCTGTCCGATGACCAGTGCGGGTTTGTCTCGGGTAAATCAACCACAGATGCCATACAGAGTTTAAGAATCCGAATGGAAAAACACCGTGATTCCTCAAGGGATTTGCATATTGTGCTGGTTGATTTCGAAAAGGCATTCGATAGACAACCACGAGATCTGATTTGGGTGTCCCTGAGACAGCGAGGGGTTCCGGAAATCTACGTACGGATGATCAAGGACATGTACGATGAAGTAAAAACGAAGGTAAAATGCCCCGCAGGAGTCACCGAAGAGTTCCCAATCAAAGTCGGTGTGCACCAGGGAAGCGTCCTGAGTCCTTTGCTCTTTATTACAGTCCTTGACTTTCTGCTTGAAGGAAAAGTGACGGATCCGAAAGTGAATCAGTTATTCTTTGCTGATGATGGAGCCATCATAAGTGAAGATCCAACATCCTTGCAACGAGCACTTGATGTGTGGGTGGATGTTTTGGAGGGAAGTGGGTACCGGATAAGCGCGAAAAAGACAGAATATCTCTGCTGTCCATTTTCTGATCCAGACGGCCCTATTCCGGACATTTACCTGAATGGAACAACACTTCCCAAGTGCGAAAAGTTCAAATATCTTGGATCTATGATCAACAACCAAGCTTCTTGTGATGACGACATTAATCACCGAATAAGTGTAGGGTGGATGAAGTGGCGCGAAAACTCTGCCATCTTCTGTGACCGAAAAATGCCCCCTAAACTGAAAGGAAAGCTCTATACTGCAGTTGTTCGCCCGGCACTTACATACGGTTCACAATGTTGGACAATGTACAGAACGTATGAGAGTAAACTGACAGCAGCTGAGATGAAGATGCTTCGTATGACAGCAGGAGTAACAAAGCTTGATCGAATCAGAAGCAAGAAAATCCGAGGAAGCCTTCACATCAAAAACACCATCTTGGATAAAATACAGCATGACCGTTTAAGCTGGTACTGTCATGTACAAAGACGAAACCCTGAGAACCCAGTTCAAAAGGCGATCGCTTACGACGTTCCAACGCAATCGCGAAGAAGAGGCAGGCCTAAGAATTCATGGAGAAGACAAATGCAACGACAACTGCATTCAGTTGGCCTTAGACATGGAACAATTCAAAATCGAGAAGCCTGCCGACGTTTCCTGAGGTCAACCCGGCGAACCCCACATGCGGAGCCGTAGTGTGAAGCAGTAAAGTGGGAGAGTTGTGACCCCATCCGAGATCATGACTATCGTCGATAATGGAAAAGAAGAAGAAGAAGTCAATAAAGTTTTAGCTTATATCAAAGCTTAAAATTAGTTTTTTTCAGATATAAAATGAAGACGAGTTCGTACACCGAAAAAAAATTGATAATAACAGCTATCAAATTAACATTTTTGAGTGAAAAGTCGTCCAACAATTAATATATCAATTTTGATATGATTATCATATCATTATGACATTTTTTAATTCTAGATTGAAAATAAAAATTTTAATTTGTCAATTTAAATATCAATAATTTATTATAATGATATTTCTTTCTTTTTTTTTTGTTAGTTTAAGTATTTTCTTTCTTTTTTCTTCCGCCGGTGCGGAAGTGATAGAATGACATTTGGCTATGTTAGTGTCAACAATGACATATGTCGGTAAGCAGTTTAGTGTGTTTTCGAGGATCGATAATACAGTTCATCCCGAGGAGTTCACAGATTGAAATTTGATTCGGATCGAGTAGATTTCCGGGGAGTGAGTCACAGCGTCTTCTGTAATAGGCATGAATAATATTGATATTATTTTCTATACATAGGAACTATACGCGATATAATTGTTTCATTGTTTTGTCCCAAACTATGAGAAGTAAAATCTTGCTGCCGATCAAATTTTTTCTCAGTAATTCATACATTTTACTTCGAAAAATAACAAAGCGCCTTTAAATTAGTTCAAATTTATTTAATATTTCTCAATAATTTGGAATGAGAAACAGATGAAAAATTGATATGATAAATTGATAATAAAATATCAAAAATTTGATATTTAAAAAATATCATCGTTATAATAAAAATATTGTTTTGATATATTAATTATCATAAAACACATTTTTTCAGCATTTTTTGCTGATATTTAAGAAATATTAATTTGATGTTTAAAAAATGTTTAAATGATATTGGATTTTTTTTTTCAGGGTAGTACAAATTTTGGCTGTATGGCAAGGAGCATTGTCCTGTTGAAAAAAATGCTCTGCAAGTGTAACAAAAAGGCTCCAGCCCAAAAGCCCAAGTAACAATTTGGCTTCCACAAGGTCCAATTTCTCGATTCTACAAGCTATAGTTTGTATAGGTTTAGTTTAAGGCTTGATTACGCAAGTCAACCATTTTGGAAAGAAGGAGGTCTGCATTGTGCATATCCAAATTCATAATAATGTTGACTTTTATGCAGTCAGTATTTAACATAGGTATATTTTGCTACCTAGAACAAAAAACCCTTAGCACTCTTGAATTCCAAGAACTGTGCTTGACAGTGCAAATATTATGTTTGACCAAAATTAGTCAAACAGCACTGTAATTTCACTACTTATTTCCTGTGGAGCTATGTCCCTGCGCTTGCTTGTTTTTATTTAAATTTGATACCTTGTTTATTAATTGAAAAAAGGGCACAATATATTGTTTCGCAAAAGATAATAAAATCAAAGCTTTAATATAATAGATACCTATGACAAATGTACATATTTCATAAAGTTTTAATGATGGAGTAACTAAAGCTCAAAAATGGCAATATTAGGGAACGCCGAACAGCTCTGATTTTAATGATCTTTTTTTTCAAACATCGGTAATTAAAAATACTTTAAAGATTAATTGCAAAAAAATTTTTGCCAAAAGATTGTCTAGGCAACTAAAAAAAAACACCTATATGATAGTAAAGGACAATCTTCCATCGGTTATTCAATGAATGCAATTTTCTCACAAATTGACTTCAAACACAAAAAAAATATTTGAACACAACGGCAACACCTACAATATTTAAATATACAATTTTAAAAAGCTAGAAGCTTATTCTTGTTTGCAAAATTAATATTAAGTAAATTGAGGAAATTTTTTTTGAAAAATGGTAGATTTTGAAAAAAAAAAATTTGAACAAATTTTAACATGTCCTTTTTAAAACTTTTTCGTAATATAAAAGTCTTTTATTTTTAAATTTTTCTGGCCACATTTATTATGATTTGAAATTATAAAAGGAAATGTCAATATGTATTACACTATTACAGTTTATGAAAAAAATTGAAAAAAAATAACTTATTTTTTTTAAAGTTCAACATTAAAGTTCTTTTTTCTTCATTCAATAGCCCTTATTATTGAAGGTTAAATTGCAAAAGTTTAAAGATCTTATTTGCCAAAGTCTTTGAGAAAATCAATTATTTCAATGCAAAAATATATTTATGGCCAAAAATTATAAAAAAATTCCATATTTTACTACGAAAAAGTTTGAAAAAGCAGTCAATTAAAATTTTGTAATAACATTTTTTTTCCAAAATTCTGAGCTGAGGACCATTCATTCAAAAACTCTTGATTAAACTTTAACCTTTAACTGGCCTTATCTTTGCCAAACTACGTTTGATTTGAAAGATTTTTTTTGCAACCAATCAAGAATTTATTGCAGTTTAAGTTTGTGTCAAAACTTTTTTTTTCTGCGGACTACCGTTTCTCCACAATTTTGCATCAAACACAATTTTCTTCGTTTTTTAAGTTGTTTTTTACACTTTCATATCATTTAAGTCAAAAAAACACGTTAATGAGTGTAAATTTTGTGTGCTTTTAATTAAAGCCCAGTTTATTTTCATAAAAAAAAAAAGTTTTATTTATTAAAAAAGGCTACTAAAAGTAATTAAAAAAAAAAAAAACAAACATACTGAGTGAATGAAAAAAAAAATGATTTTTAAATAAAAAATTAATTTAAATGAATTAAAAACTTTTTCTGAGCAATTGTGGTTAAGAAAAAAACAAATAGATGAAGCTCAGAAAAAGTTTTAATTCATTTAAATTAATTTTGTATTGAAAAATTATTTTTTTTTTAATTCACTCAGTTTGTTTATTTTTTTTAACTACTTTCAGTAGCCTTTTTTATGAAATAAAACCTATTTTTTTTATGAAAATAAAAAGGGGTTTAATTAAAAGCACAAAAATTAGTACTCATTAACGTGTTTTTTTGACTTAAATGATATGAAAGTGTAAAAAACAACTTCAAAAACGAAGAAAGTTGTGTTTGATGCAAAATTGTGGAGAAACGGTTGTCCGCAGAAAAAAAAGTTTTGACACAAACTTAAACTGCAATAAATTCTTGATTGGTTGCAAAAAAAATCTTTCAAATCAAACGTAGTTTGGCAAAGATAAGGCCAGTTAATAGTCCAGTTAATAGGACAAGAGAGCAAAAATCATAAAAACCGTGGTAACTCGAAAACGGGACGAAAACGAGAAAATTACCTCTTAAGTTTTTCGACTTAAAATGACCTCAGGAATCCATGGTTTTCATTTGGGGCGGTGACTGTGGGACACCCTGTATATTCGATATGATTACCTATATCCAACTAAGAATATTTCGTTCGCTCTATGCTTATGACAGCTCTAACCAATAATACTAATCAAATTTGATTGTAACAATCTCTGTTGTTTTTTTTTTCTCGCGGTGTAAAACCTATATTATTTATCAACCATTAAAAAATTGGAGCTATTTTGTGTACATTTAGTTTTTGTCCGCACCCTATTATCAATTACATTTACCCCATTTAAGAACTTAAAAAAATATTGAAATCGATCGACCTTTTTTAATTGCTTTCGCAGGAACAAAAAAAACCATAAACACACCTAATCAGTCCCAAAAATGTTGGTTAAGGGTAGGTTCATGTATGCTTATACCTACACATTTTGCCCTTAACAATTGATTCAATTCAACCCCAATCTAAAGGTCCAAGTATATCAATAATAACAACAGGTAATAAACACCTTCAGCCACATCGCCCACATTGCGTATACGCTTTAATGCCATTTTACAAACCATCCAAAAGCAGGGGTAGCTATATCACAGCATTCGCAATATCGTTGTCCACAGAATGTGTCCCTTTTACAAACTGCACAAGCTATACAGACACCATCCATACACCAACACAACTACCATTTAAGTAGAATAAAACAACAACTTAACACACGAGAGCGAGGGTTATCCCCACAATAAGAGAGAACTCACTGAAAGTGTGTATTTTTTCCCCATTTTCGAAGAAAACATTGTATTTCTCCACTTTCTCTGGGTATTTTCGCTTTGAACTACATATTTGTGAAGAAAATCAACACAACGGTATTTGGAAAAATTCAGTTCACTTCGACTCTGTAACGGAAACGGATGCTTTAAGTTGCTTAGCCAAAAATTGAGTGGAAACAGTTCTCGAGGTGTCTTTTATATATTTTTTTTTTTGATGATACTCTTGTGCACTTTGTGTGAAGGAAAATCCGCTTTTGGTGATTTTTACTATACACCCCCTTGTCGGTGGTGAATTCCGATTATTCGATTGAAGTGTTTTATAAAATAAAAAATAAAAAAAAAATAAGATAAATGTAGAAAATCCAAAGTGATTGAATTGATAGTGAGATAGAAAAATAAAGAAAATTGTAACAAAATGAAAGAGCAATCAGTTTTGCTCTTGATGCCTAGTGCCGTTTCGTTCCGTCTTTTCGGTATTTTGATTTTCTTTGCTGTTGTCGTTGCTACTGCAAATGCAGCCGTAGCAACAGTTCCATCGTCCTTATACGCGTATACCGTTGCCAACCCAAATAATGAAGTCGACAATACGATTGTGAATTATTCTACAAATTTAGCCTACAATCAATTGCTGCTAAATCAAAACCGAAAGAATTTCTACTTCAAGGATAATAACAGCAACAACAACAACAATGCCGATAGAATTTCCGCCACTGCAACTTCACCATCATCGACCAGTGGGTGTACTCTGGACCGGTTGGCTGTGTATAAAGTTGTCCTGCAAACTTATTGGACGAGGGATTTATTCCCGAAGCACTATCCCGATTGGAGACCATCAGCACAATGGACTAAAACTTTAGGTATGCATTAAATTCCCAGATACAAAAGACAAGATATGGAAAGATTGATCGATATTTCGTAGCAAAGGAGGTTTGTGTTTCGATTGTCATTTGAATTGAAAGGGAAGGGGTCCTTTTCAGATACCATTTGTCGCCTTTCAGAGGGTTTTGAAATGCTATTGTCAGGGTTTTTAGACGTTTTACTGATAATTGCAAGACTCCAATTTGGGAAGACTTAAGAAGTTTAATTGAACATTATAAAGTTTATATTGCAGGTACAATATTTGTTGAGTATAATGTAAGCTTGGAGAAACAATTGGAGTGATTGTGCTTCTCGAAATCGTGGAATGAATTAATCAAATTTAAAATAATTATTTATTTTAAAGGGTATCTATGTATATGGATACTTTTAAGTTTTAAGTATCTCATATCAAAGTAAGATATTATGTACATAAGAGATCGAGGGAGGTATGTGCTTTTAATACGTATATTATTCTTTTAAAAATAATTTGTAGGCTGGTCCGTGAAATCAATAATTTTAAATATTTATTTTTATAAAGAGCTTCTACTGGCAGTTGTGTGTTTGTTTTGAGGTAAAACTGGATTAAATAGAACCACTTAACCTTAAAGGAGTATTTTTAATGAATACATTTTACGTTAGCACTTCAACATACATAAATACTTGCTACATATGCATAAGTATGAACATGATGAATATTATTTAATTAGGGTATAGGTAGATGAACACTGAAAAATGTTTAGAAAGTAGGTATATTTTAAAATATGTACATTTCAACCATTTCAAAAGCCTGCTTGTCCCTTTAAAAAAAGCTTAATTGATATGTTTAAAGGTCTCTATTTCAATTTTACTTAATATGAATTAGCCGGTTCTAGTTTCTGAGATTCTAGCAGATTTATTTAACCCTCTGTCGGCACACGGGTGCGAATTTGGCAGGACAAAAATAAAAAAATTACGATTTTTCCAAAAAGTGGTCACAAAAAAGTCTCTTTATAAGGGTAAAAATATTTTTTTTCGGAATTGTGAATACAATATTCGAATTCCTCGGAATATTGTACATCAATTTCATACTTGATTCGCTATAAAATATTGTGACCGAAAAAGTTCTAGCGACATGAAAAAGTATAGACCAAATTCGCACCCGTGTGCCTATCACATCACAAAAAAGAGGTGTGCGTACAGAGGGTTAATGATTCCGATCACCAAATGAATAGAAAAGAATTTTTAGAAAAATAAAAAAAAAAACAGTTTTAGTAAATACAATTACCTACCTATACCTACCTAAAATCTTTAAACTTTTTGAGGTTTAGAATTAAAAAAAAATACAAAAAATATGTAGGATGTAGGTATCTAAATCAAATCAAAAATTGAATCAAAAACAAGTTGCCAATTTTAATTCTTTTATTAAGATGCATTAAAAAAAAAATATCTTCAAAATCTTTATAACCGTTTTTTAAAACTAAAAAAAAAAAATTTAAAAAAAAACTATAAATAAAATTGGTATGCCATTTTGTACCAATTATAAATGAACACCTTAAATCAAAATGTAAAAAAAAATTCAATGGCCTATTTTTTTATTTTGTAAATAAATATTTTTTTTTAAAACTTTATTTTTGATATATATTTAAATTATATTAATGCTTTTGTTTAAGGAAAATTCGTTTAATAAATAGCTTGGGAAAAAAAAACAGTAAAAAAAATTATATATCAGTTACTGTTAATAAACTCCTTTTGGAAAGTCGCCAAAAAACGCTAAATACCAAGTTTGATGTTAATCGATCCATCGGTTAAGGCTTTAGCCACCCGGGACCCACTTTTTTTAAATCTCTATTATCGTAATGTCATGTCTGATTGTTATCTCATTTTGTTTTACGATTACATAACTTCATATTTTGGGCACAAAGCCAAAACCACCAATCTGCAATATTGTATTTTTTGAAACTCATGCAAAGTTTTGGCTGCTGGGCAACAGATGGAGGATTGGGGTCGACGCAGTGAATAGCGGGGCCGATTTCAGGTTAAATGGCGCAGTAAAGTGAAAATATGTCATATACGCAGTTTTGGCTTTGTGTCGACGATATACAAAAGTAATAGTATATATCGCAAGTAAAAAACACTTAAAAACGAAATTTCAAAATCAATAATCAACTTGTTTTCAAAAATTGGTTTTTAAATTATCTACTTTTAAAAATCCAAACATTTTTCTTGTTTAAATTCAGCTAAGTCGGTACTATTTCTTTTCTATCGCTTTTCCATTTTGGTTATATGACAGGTACCTACATGTTAGTTCCAGTATAAGAGTATAATACATAAAAGTATTTTCATGTTGTCATAAAAACTTCTTCCAAATATTTAAAAGATTCAAAATTAAGGCCTTATGATTTCAGTTGAAAATTTATATCAGTTTCCTACTCCATTTATGGCTATTTTTTTTTTTTTTCATTTTGTTTTTTAACAAACTTGAATACAAAATACTCTTTAAGATCATAAATTAATTCTGATCACCAAGGGGGTGCAAATACACTCAGATAAAAACATTGTACTTCAACAGTTTTACATTTCCCCCCAGTAAAACAATTATTTGGGTTAAAAAATTACCAACATCTTGTTCTTAGTTTGACAATTTCAACAATTTATTTCTTTTAATACCAAAAGCTTTTTAAGCTTGTAACAACTAAATATTTTTGTTGGAAGAATTGAACTCTTAACGATTATTCAAGAATGGATTGTTAAGTTGACAACAATGTTTTTTTTTCTCTGAGTGTACCATTAGGGTAGCCGTGGCGTTGACCAGGGGTCCCAACGTTTTTCAGGGCATCGAGTGAGATTATTATATATTGTATAGGGAAGAAACCTGTTAAAATGTTCAGTAATTTTTTACCGAATTCCAAAAAGGAGGAGGTATTCAATTCGTCTGTATTTTTTTGTATGTTTGTTACATCATAACTTTGAACTGAGTGAACCAATTTTGTATTGGAAAGCTAGTGTGTGGTCCCATTTCAATTCGTTAAGTTCTGGCCATAGAAACTATTAGAAAAACCATAACCAGTTTTGATCCATGGAAGTCGGTTTTGTTTTTTTGATAAAAATGATTATTTCATTAAAGTCCGTTCATCTAAACGTGAAAAGATAGACACTTCTCCACCCACAGTAAAAAAAAATTCTTCTATTTTACTGCTTTATAAGAATACGTTATTATTTTTCATCGCTTAAGCTATGATTCTCTTACCAAATATTCTTATAGTCACTCCTTAACTAAATCTAACATCAAATCAACCAGTATGACTCAACATCACCTTGAATCAACAAGTTAGCGCACCCCTTCAATCAAACTAATCGATTTTTTGTGACAAAATATCCAATTTCTTAAAGTTTTTTTCCACACCCATCTCCCTCTCACAAGAAAAAAACTTAAAACACAACAAAAGGACATCACACTTAAATAATAATGTGAAAAAAAAAACAACTAATATCAAACTCACTGGTATCGAGTATGATAAAATATAGAAACTTAATATTCGGAAGGTACTGCAAAACAAACAAAACCCACCCGCTTGAACTTCCGGCAGCAAACGCCCAAATATTAATGAATTTGACAAAAAAAAAAAAAAAAATAATACAAAACCAAAAGGAAGGCACTTAAAAGACTTCCATTTTAGGATATGTTGAACTTCTTATCGCAGTTGTCCAACTCCCAAGTAGTTATTCATCCAAATGGATGACCATGAAGAGCACAAATCTGGGGAAAAACTCCTTCAAATCCCTGATACTAGTTTTTATTATACTCTACAGTAATAATATTTCCTTTGAACGAAGGAGAGCGTGGGGTCGGGTTGGGTGAGAGAAAAAGGATCAAATGAACATTAATACACTTCTCATATAAATGAGCATTAGAAAATCCTTCATTCTTATTTGCACAATTTCCAGCCAGCAAAAAAAAAAATAAAAATAAAAATAAAAAAAATAACGGAAAATGGAGAATTCAAGCCGATCTAGAGAAAAAAAGGACAAGAAGTAGTCCTGATTTCCTTTCCCGGTCCCTATTCTTTTGCTTTGGTATAGGAAAATCTAAGATAAGCACGTACAAATCGCATTCGTTTTGCTAGCGAAGAAGACGATGATGCCACAAACATAAGAGTGGAAATCCTTTTTTTCCACTCAAAGTTTTCAGTTATTTTTCTTTCTATGAATGTTTTGTATTCGGGCACAAGGACGAAAGGAATTGTGTACAGTTAGTTTGAGGGTTGGTTTGGGGTGGCAAGGGGGAGTTCAACAACATAATAGAGATATCCTTAGTTTATGTATCCTTATGTGGTTCTTAAGAAGGATTGCTTCATGTTGTTTGGATCAACAACAAAGCAGAAGAAAAAAAAAATTAAAATAAGGAATATTATGTAAGGAATCAGAAATCAGTAGTGAAGTCCTTTTTTTGTCAAAAGACAAAAAACAGAAAAAAAAACATTGACAGAGAAGGAGTAAAGGACAATTCCACTCCACCCCAAAAATATACACAAAACACATAAATGCATTGGACAATTGAGAAATAGGATTACAAAATGTCTTGCAAGGATATCGCTAGCAAAACAGTTTTTTTTTTTTTGTTCCGTTTGAGTATGAGTTTTTTTCTATACACTGGTTCTTTGTTCGATTTGAAGAAATTGCATTTTCAGGTTTTTGTTTGTCTATGTATAAGATCTGCAAGGACGACATATTGCAATTATTTGAAGAAGATTTGCGGTTTTGTCATTGCAAATTGGAATGTATCATTTGACAAGGATAAATTGGAGGTCAAGACGAAGGGGAGGATAAAACTGGTCGCTTTTGAAGTAATGTGTATGTTGGATACACACGTTTGAGGAGATTACGTGTAGAATAAGTTAAATTGAGTTTTTTTTTATTTTTAGTAAGAAACGAAGGTGGTTTCTTTAAGGAATTTAATTTTTTGTTTAGAAATATAAAACGCTTTTCGTGACACTATTGGATATTGTATAACCATAATTATTATATACAAATTTAATGTTTTTGAAACGACTTGGATACTATATCAAGGTTAAACTTTTACATTTTTTTCGGAATGAAAATTTAAAGATGAAAAGACTGGTAAGTGCCTACCTAATAAGACGAAAAATTTGAAAAAAAAATTGGTACAAGCTTGTTTCAACACTGGAAAACTTAAATTTTCTAAACGTATGAATGTACTTAAATTTCAAACAATAATTTTTCATAAACGAGTTGAGAAATCAACAATCTGCTATTGGATTAATAGATAATGCGAAAAAAGTCAGGTAGAAAAATAGCGGTAGGTAGCTAACTCATATAAACCAGTTTTGGAAAAGTTTAATTTTCTTAAAATGGGTGAAAGGAATTTGATGAAAAATTCAATAGTCAATTTTGAAGCCAGGTGATCTCCCCCAAACAGCTTGTTTTAATTTTAAAGAATTTTGTTTTTATAAGGAAAGCATTTGTATAGTTTCAATATAAATCAAAATTCAATTTCAAATGTTGAATGTAATAATTACTACTAAATGACAAACCAACTTATTTAATTATTTCGTAGGTTTAAAAAATATAATTAAATTATGTACCTTCATTGTTAGTAGTTAACGATCTTTAAAAAGAAATCAAATTGCATTGTTTTTTTTTTTTTTTGTTTAGCTCAAATTCATTTAAAATTCTTTTAGAACGAATTTTATTAAGAACCAAAGGAATTAATCAAATGGGATGAAGATGGAGAGGTTGTCTATTACCCTTCGTATAAGGGAAAGAGCAATAATCTAAAAACATTTGTTAAAATGAAAAAAATAAAATCTTAACACATAAACGAAAAAACTTATGTTCCTTAACTTTTTGATAAAATGAAAATTTTTTGAACCATTTCTTTGTCAATTATACTATGGGAGCTGTTAGTATACCTATGTAAAAACTTTATACATATATTTTTATTATTTTATCACTGACACATACGTATCTAGGTACGTTTAAAAAAGAAAAAAGTATTGAGCAGAGATTATATTGTTTTTTTTTTTATACTTTTAAAAGTCTGCAGTCTTCACTAGGAAAAAATTTAAGAACAAAAGAATATTAGGGGTACTCCTCATACCCGGTCATACAAAAGTATGACTTTTTTTTTATTCAAAACAAAAAAATTTTTCATCAATAATGGCTACATAAAATTTAACAGTTAATTTATTCATATAGATCCTAAACTATTGCGTTAACCGATTTTAATCTAACAAAAGTTACGTACGGCCCCTTTAAAATTTCAAACGCTTAAGACGAAAAAAAAACAGATAAAACTTTTCAAATATGGGTTTTGGATCAATCATTGTGTCCGGAAAATGGTTTCACAGAATAGAAAAGCACTCGACTTTAAATAAAATAATTCTGCAACACAAATATAATCGAACAAAATTGGAAAAATATTTTACTCGTATCGGTACCAATTAGTGATAGTTTGAAGAGTGTCTATTCTATTCAATATAATATAATTCTCATAACCCCCAACTTTTTGTTGTTTTTTTTAGATAACTTACCCTCGTTTTTCATATCATTACAATAGCAATAATGTTTGTATTCATTACGAATTAATTATTTACACAAGCAACAAATTTAAGTACTTTTTTTTGTTTTCATAAAAAAAACCGTTTCTGATCATATTTTATTCGACCATCCCGAGGGAATCACAAACAAAAATAAACGCTTTCTCATTAGTGGGTGGTGTTGGGACACCCATTGAACTTTCAGCTACATGTTAAACTTTTTTGTTGGAGGTAGAGAAAGTGTATGGTGTGTCCTAGAAAATAATAGCAGTAGAGTTTTTGTAGATTTATGTAGGTATGTATATAAAAAAGAACTAATTTGACTCTGTCAGTATGGATATTTACAGGAGCGTGTCAGGCGTTTTCCTAGAAGGATGAAATAATTTTAAATTTTAATAGTTTCACTGGTTGACTTAATCTTGTTTATTTTTAATTCCTTGCTAACAAAATTTTTTAATGTTTTGGATTCTCTTAAAAGTTTATTTAAAAATTACAAAAACGCCTTTTTTAATAATTTTAATCTCTAAGGCCCATTTTATTCACAAAAAGGGAAATTTTAAATTTTGAATGCGATTTGACAGTTTTCTAATTTTTAATGGAGACTTTAAATATAATCGAGAGTGAATAAATTGGGTCTAAATGAAGTATGTCATTTGATTTCTTATGTAACAAGAATTTTTGTTTTTTTGAAAATTCTTAAAAAAATATATATACAAAACTTCGAAATTTATTCTAAAAAAATTGTCGTTTTAAAGAAAATATTTTTCCACCATTTCAAGTAGGTAAATTTATTAATCCATTTAAAAAAAAAAATGTTTTGAAAAATTTTTTTGATAATCCAAAATTGATTTTTTTAAAGTTTCTCGGCAATTCTGATCTATAGACTATAGATGCTAGTATTGGCACAAACGATCAGCAGGTGTTTATGAGGTTTCTAGTGGTAATACTGGTCGGCAGGTATTAAAAAGACCTTAAAGCGACAAACATTCTCGGCGAACTTGTTCGTGCTCTTTATATATTCGTCCTGTAGCGGCTTGTTCGCGAACTGATTTGGATGAAATCCATCAAAAACGGCACCTTTTGTTATCCGCTCCTGGGTAATTTATATAAAAGTGTTGCTTCTGTTTGTTTTTATTATAATAGGTACAGGATATAGCAGGATAGTAGGTAATGCCATATATTCATTTTAATTGCATTAAAATCAGTGCATGCCAGGGCTTGATAAATAGGAGACCAGGGTAGGGTTCTGTTAGTGTGGCTCAAAACTAACAGGAGAAAAATGGTTGACACAACGCCATTCTCTCTCTTTAAATATTGCTAATCAGTTTTAATGAGCCTTATTGGATATATTATCAAACTAAATAATTTTTTGAAAAAACAAATTTGGGTGCAGCAAACTGCGCAAAAGGACATTTTAAATTAATTACGAATGTAATTTTTATTTATTTGGTCATTTTGCGTTGTAAATTCAATTAATTGCTCATTTCAGTTGAGACCGCTTTTATCGGCTTATTTATATGTTTTTGTGTTTTAGGCTGTAGAGAGGCATCAGGCATATTTATTTATTCGCACATTGTTGGGGTTATTTTTTTTTATTTCTTGTTTTATCCTATTTTAAGGTTATAGATATTTTTAGCGTGAGTGCACGAGTGAGTATTTTATTCGAGTTTTGTGTGTGTAGGTATTTTTTTTTTATTTACTATCCACTTGGTATACGAATAAATTCATGGTATGGTTCTACGTATACTTAAATAAATACACAATCGAGTTTTTCACTCTTAATTAAGAGGTATCTATATTTTTCTGTTTAAATATATTTTTTATTTATTTTTTTTTTATTGGAATTAGTGAAATGTTTTAAAACACACATTTTTAAGCACTTGAATATTTTATTTATTAAAATATAAAAAAATGTTTATGTATGAAGTAAAAAAAAATAATTCGTTTAGTGGTCTTCCTTGTTTTAAAGTTATTGATATTCATTAGCATTTTATTTATATGTATTCTATTTTTATTTTTTATTTTAATAAATAATTAAAAAAAAAACAACAAAAATATTTGACTAAAGGTTTGGGCTTAGAATTGTAATATCAATTGAAAATTTATTAAATATGTTCATGGATTAAAAATAAAAATTCACAAAAGGAAATTTTAATAAATTAAAATAAAACACTGACAATCCTACATAAGAACTCACGTTTTTTTTAGTTTTTATTTTATTCATAAGCAAATGTAGGCTTTGAATGGGGAGAGCAACCTATATACAGAATAAATTGGTTGTGTAAACATAAATATTATGTAAAATGATTTATGTTAGCGTTGAGGAGGACTTGAAATATTATTATTTTTTTTATTTTTAGAAATGGAACTAAAATTCCAACAAAAAATTCTATGAATGACAATATTTTTCGGTGATATCTTTTTGTCTCATCGTCACTTTGGTTGTGACATTAATCATTTAGGCAAGAGAAAAATTGGTGTTTCAGTTTTAGTGGATGTGTTGTGCGTGTATAAAATATTATTTATTAAATAGACAGCTGCCACTCATCACCAAAAAAGCTTTTTTGTTTTTTGTATTGCAAGAAACTCAGCGCACGAGTCTCAGATATAGGGTGATTAAAGTCTTTGACGGGTGATGTTCTTCTAAAAGAAAGATAATACAATTTTGATAGAAAAACAAACAAAATTGGGACGAGGTTCAGGGAAAAGAATACGTTTTCTATTTCTGTCGGAATTTCGGACTACATTGAACGCCTTTACACCTTTTTGATTTTGTTTCATCTATAGCGTAATATGTCACATCATTGACTTGGAAGAAATTTCGCTGCCATGTTTCAGAAAAATAATGCCTCAAGCGGAATTTCGCTTATATCAATTTCAGTTTTAAGTTCAAACTGATAAAGTCAATAAAAAAATGCACTGTGCATAGAAATTTAATTTTCAATGCAAAAAATGCTGAAATCACCAACTTTTTTATGAAAAACTGTTTTCATTTTCAGGAAATTTTGTTTTCAGTGCAGCTAATGTTCAACTTGGAATAATAAATTTATAAATATCTACTTTTTGCAATAATTAGACACTGTCTAAGCTGCTTCTAAGAAAGACTGGAGTTTGTCTTATACAAATAACATTGGATAAACCCCAGTCTAAGATAAGATATCCTCGAATCTAAAAACGACTATGAATATGCCCCATTATTTTTAAACTTGTAATGCATGGTGATAGCCTGTAAAGTTATTTTTTAATAACTGTTAAAAGAATTACTGATATATTGTGGTAACAGTTCTAATTATATAAATTAACAATTATAATTACATTTAGGCGTACAATTATAATTAAATTATAAGTGTGGATATTTACACAGTCTCATTGAAATACCGCAAATAAATTAGATAATATTTTATATTTCCTTTCAAAACGAATATAACATATAAAAATTTCAATGCACCCTTTAAATGGTTTAGGAGCAAAATCTCATTTAGATCCTTACTATCGAACAATCTAGCTTCATTAATTTTCAATTGTTTTTTTTTTTAACATAAAAAAAACAGTTTTCTATAAAACTGGTTTATCTAAAATTCAAACGATATTTATTAAAAATGTTCAAATAAACTAAAAAGAATTTGATTTTTCTCATAAAAAAGTGATTAGCAGTAAGTCATTTACAGCTGCTAAAATATGGTGTTTTATTTCATCTCAAAAGTTCAAACCCTCACAACAGAAAAACCACTTGATAAATAAGTCTTAAGCTTTGAATATTAATTTCAAGTATATTAAGCTTCAATAATAAAGCCTCAGTTTAATCTTATCGCCCATAGTTATAAAAAAAGCACCACATTTCTAAATTGATCTCAAATGTAAGAAAATATATTTTTAACAAAGTAAGCTTAATTTCTCTGTAAAATTGAATGAAATTTATAAATGTATCATTGAATTTTCTACAAGGTGATTCGTTGTTAAGATATTGATAGTCAAAGTCAAAAGTATGGGTTTTGGGTTGATATTGCAGTCTAAAAAAAATCGTAAAAGTTTGAAGAAAAAAGAATCTTGAAGCCAAATAAATAACCTTTCTAAAAATAATAATTATTTCATTAGAAAAAAATTTCCCACTTTTTTATTAGAAAATTAAAAACAAAACAAAAAGTTTGAACATTTTGGTTTTTGAACAGTTCCACGATTAAGCTATTTTACCGTTAGAAATAAAACATTTTGTTATTAAAACCTAAAACAAGAAGAATCTAGCTTTCACATACTTTTTGTTTTTTCATGATGCTATCATTTTTTACTGAAATACAGCCTATCGAAATTCACTAAAAAATCACAATTTTTTTTGTTCCCTTAATTTTTTGGGCTAGTGGATATTATTGCAATGAAACATGTAGTCCTTAGTCGTTTTTTCGTCAAAACCAATCTTTTTTTTGAAGAGAAAACTTCTTTAGTATCGTAGTGATTTGAAACAAGATGAAACGAAAAAGCGACACGAAAAATCAATTGATTATAACTTTTTTGTTTCAATAGATAGATAAATGAAATTTATACAGTAGATAGGTAATTAAATAAATTATAATTCAATTAATTTCATATCCAAAATTCTGAGATAACGGTGAAAAGATGTTCTTTTTCTAAACACTTTATATCTTTTGATCTAGAGCACATAACACATAACGGTACGTGCTCTACAAGTTATATAATGTTTAATTGAAAAGCTTGAAAAATACCTCAAAACACCTGTGAAGATTTGTTGCCGATGATCAGCTAGCAGTAGAGGAAGTACCGTAATCTCACTTTGAAATTTCGACATGGTTGGCTAAAAAATTCTTCTTTTTTTTGTAGGCATGGTAGAAATATGATTGAAACGTCATATAAAAGGTGAAATAATAATGATATAAAATTTATTATAGGTTGTCTGGCGTTAGAAGAGAAAAGAAATTGATTGTTTTGCTTTATTATGAAAACTAATTGGGTTAAAAAAATTCTAACTCTTTTTGTAAATGTTGTATAGACATGGTCGATATAAATATATTGAGCTGAAACAATAAGCTTTCAGATGGTATAAAATTTATTGTAAGTTGTCATATAAAAAAAGTGATGGAATAAAAAAAAGTTATATTTTTTCGATTTTTTTAAAATAATTTTTAAGGTTTCACTTCAACCACGTGTGTATTGCACACATGAAATTTTTTTTTTATTTGGCCACTACTTCCAAGTCGACAAGTATAATAATATAATAATTAACTATCTGTAGATATTTTTTTCTGGGCGTTATTTTGAGAGTATGGGGCACAGAAAAATAACACAAATAAAATAATTTAAATTCATATAAGAAGTTACAGAGTTTATTAGTTTTTTGAAAATATGGCTTTTAATATTTGTAATTTCTTAAATAATTTCTTATCACCTCCCATGAAAAAGGATGTACATACATTTTTATCTTTGATGAAATGGAAAGTTAAAATAAAACTATATGTGTTTGCAATAATAAGGTTTTTAATATTTTTTCACCAATACCATCCGGACCAGCTGAAAAATTTTCATTCTACTATGGCACATACAACAATTTTTTTTTTATTTAGCGGCACTGCATGTATGTGACATTATTCAATTTGCCAACATTTCAATGATTATATAATTTCAACTATGTATGTATTTACTTTTTTAGAGTCGACATTTTGATCATTCGGAATTTTTAAAAACGTCATTTCAGTCGACAGAAAACGGTACATTTTTTTTTAAATCCACATTTTTTTAATAATCGAACCTGTTTATATTCATACAAATTGTTTGGGAATATGTGAGAAGTATTGATAAGAAAATAGCAAGAAAAATGTATTAAAACTAAGAAGAGCTTAATACCTGTTTTGAATAGCTTCAATCATGAAAACATTTGTCTCGATGTTGGTATTCATGATAAGATAGCTAAAATTGCCATCACTAACCTGATGTTCAGGAAATTTTAGTTGACAACTGATATTGAAACAGATATTCAAATGTGCTATTTACGGCTTTTTACTTCGACCACTAGCATTTATGTATGAATATATGCATTTTATGTTTCCAGATAGGCTAAGTACCTACGGGGATCTAAGATCGACGCATTAATTTTTAACCGATTCCTACAAAATATCCTTTGACGATCTAGCCTTAAATCCTACTAATTAGGTCTTGTTTTCGATCACCCATACCTATTTGTATGACATTTTTTAACTTTTCTTGAGAAACAAAACATTCATTCCTAATTTTCTTACTGTTTTTAAAGGGTTTTCAGTCAAATCTGATCTATTTCGAATTTATGAAACTGGTTCTGAAAACTCTACTTTCTTACAAAATTGTAATGCCAATAACTTAACCTTAAATTTGAAATTCAGCGCATTAAATATAATTAACAAAAATGTTCTGTCCTTAGCATAAACAATGTTCACAAAGTTCACTCTTTTACTTCATTATGTTCCGTTCTTGTCACAGGCCCTTTACGTTTTTGTATTCCTCCAGTCCATTTCACATAAGCAATCAAAGGGAATAAAGTTATAAAAATATTTTATCACAGGTTTCCTACCCCATCAAATAAAAATAAAACTTCCCATTGAATGCGAATGAGTTCACAAAACCACCTACTTTGCGACCTTAATGTGAAAAACAACTTAATATTGTTCGCAGTGAAAATATTGAACAAAAGGAAACACTCTGGAAAATTACTTAGAAGAAAAAAAAATGCAGTCCTTTTCATCATTTTTCTTTCGCTCGATTTAAATTGTGTCCTTTATTTTGTTTGAAGGATATTTCGGTAAATATTCTCATTTGTCTTACAACCATCAGAGGTCGTGTAAAAGGGCGAAATGCACAGAAGGACATGACAGCCCAGCCCAACAGACAACAGACTATAACATATCTACAAATGTATATCTTTCAAAGCCATCTCTCTGATGGTCCTAACGTTCGTTGTTGGTTGACAGAAAACAAGAATGATAGACGAAGGATATTTACTAAACAACAAAAATTCTTCTTCTTTCTTGTTTGGTTATTCTTTTAAGTGGAGCAAGTGGGGTTGAATAAACCACCTCTGCCTTTCTCAATCGCACAGCAAGGACACACCCGCCCAAAAAATATATCCTTGTTGCTGATTTTTGTGTGTTGTGCACCCTTTGAATGAGATTTGTGTGGTATTTCATTGAAATTCCTTGGCATTTTTATTTCGGAACTGTTCCTCTTATTGGATTGTAGCATGTAGATAGGGTATAGAAAAACCATATGCTTGTATGAAGGCGGATTAGGAGCTTATGGTATTTTACGATAGCAACACAACCTGCTTCATAACATATTTTCTTATAGTCTAGGCGCTAGGACTCTTATCGTTTCTTTTTTTTTGTTTCGATAAAGTGATGAACTTGGCTCCCAATCAACTCGACGCCTTCATTCAAACTTGTTGTTCAGTACTTATGAGCAAGACGCACGGTTCGGGGCACAAGTCAGTCAAAAAATATGTATTTCAATTTGGTCTTGCGTGGATAAAAAGTCAAAATGAGTTCATCAGAAATTTATCGACCCTAGCGTTAGATACATTTTTCTCATCAAAGTTTCTTTATATTTTTGGTGCGGCTAGATTGAGCGGGTAATGGTGTGCAATGTTTTGCTTTAGTATTATGATGTTTCATGCACGATACACATATATATCTTCATTTTAAAGGATAATAAGGTATTATGTAGACGTTGAGAAATAAACTGGCGTAATATTTTTAAGAGTTTTGTTTATGGGGAGATTATTTTGGGGAATGAAGGCTTTTAGAATGGGGGGAACAAAGCAGAAAGCTCTGATAAAATTTTATATTTAATATTTTTTCGCTAAGGTTCATATAGATTCGAGTTATTAAACAAATTTTGGGTACTCTTGAATAAATGAAGAATGAGGTTTGAAGATTTGAAATGATAAAGAAGATACTATAAGAAAAAAGTTATAGAAATTTCTACTCTTTATCGCCAAACATTTTATACGAACTCGCAGTTTTTGGATAGAAAATAAGATCTTCGAACAACTTTGGCTAATTTCATTTGAAATCAATAAAAAAACTAAAGTCCGCATTTCATCAAGTTAACATTTTCTCACCATGCTCTAGCCTTTTCCGTTGAAAATATGAATATTTTTGTGTAAAATTATCCTCCAATTTTCTAAGGAGAACAATACTATACTATATTAAAAAAAATACTTTAAAATGATGTTTCGTTATTTTCTTTTTTGTTCTTCTTCTTGTAGCTATTAAGATTTTCACAAAATTCGGAATACATTCACAAATATACTTGTACATATGTAAATGATGATATATGAGAAATAAGATTTAAAAATTTACTGCCCAAATTTAACAAAAAATAAAGACTATGTAAAAAAACAAAAACTTTTTTGTTCTGTTTTTGTTACAACAAAGTTCATTGGCCCTGAAGCAAAAAGTGCAGTCGAAATGTCGCCTCTATTGTATCTCCCACGAAAGCAACCATCATCCATGAAAACACCACATGAATAATTACATTTTCCAAAGTCTGGTCTGCAATTTATACCGAAGGGATGCCAGAAAAAGGAAACAAGTAAAAATATGAAAAAGTGCATAAAAAATGAACAAAAGTTTGCCAAGCAAAAATACTTTTGTTTGTTGAGCTGTGGTGGTTGGGTGTAGAGAATAAAATCAAAAATAAATCAATGCAAAAGGACGAATTGAAGAATAATGTCCCAATGAATTTGGAATGGTACCTTGTAAACAAATATTTATGTATATGTTATGTTTTTTTGTAGGTAGGGGAAGTGGGGGCAAGACCGCCCACTTAGTGTTTGACTGTCTTAAAAAACAACAAAAAACATCTTTTAGAATAAAGTTTTTATTCATTAAGTTTAATGTTAAGCGGAAACTCTCATTATTATAAAAAAAAAAAAATAAAAAATACGGAACAAAAGATAATACGTTTCGAAAAAAACATCAAACAAAAAACCGTCTTGCCCCAACATCTGGGTAAGACCGCCCTATCAAATTTTGTTGGTATAAAGACCGTTTCTATTGTTTTAAATGCAGCCTATTTGTAATAATAAAACAATTAGGTATGATATATTTTCATTAGTTCTCACTCACAGCTTTTCTCACAATTTTTGGTACCATTTGGTACACATTTTGCACTTAATCCAACAATACTTTTGATTGGATTTAGAAAACAGTTGCAGATAGAAAGTACAAATAAAATCTGCAAATTCCTCTTCATCAGAATCATAGTAGGGGCATTGTTCGAATAAGTTTTATCGATTTCTGTCTGCAAATTTAAATTGTAAGCTTAATTTTTTTTTAAACATTTTTATCTAATTTAGTACCTTCTAATGTTGTTTTCGAAATTCAATGTCTCTTAGATTTTAGCTAAAAACACAAAATTGCATTTTTATATTTTTTAATGAGTAAGAATAAGCTACTTATTTTGTATCAAAAACATAAGTCTTGACACTTACTTCATACCTATTTTTTTTTAATTCTTTTTTTCATAATCTTTTATAAAAAAAATAAAAAGATTTACAATCAGGGCTCATAAGCCGTCTGCCTAATTTTTCTTATATAGCAATAAGTTGGTTAATACTAAAAAAAATTATCGATTTGCATTCATTTCTCAAATTTCAACCTCATTTTCTGAAAACCTACAGTTTGTGACAAAAAAAACTTAAATCTTAAAATTGATTGGTTTTAAAAAATTTCAATTTCTCCTCTAGGAAACTACAAACAAAACTCATAAATCAAACAGAACTCATAGGACAGTTAAATTGCTTCTTATATTCGATTTCCCCCTTTATGCACGACTGACGGACAAAATAATTATTCTATGTCTATAAAAGATAATAATAGGTAATAATAAGAAGAAAACGCATTTCGAAATCACATAATCTTTAACAGAGAAAGGAACAAATTATGAGAATTTCGAAAACCAAAATTAACAAACCAAACGAAATTTGAAAAACTGAATATTCGCAACTCTGACGAACTAATGTTCGGCGTTGTCCTCAGGCAAATTTTTTCTCCATTTTGATATTTTCTTAAATAGTGTCTTAGATATTTTTAAGAATTTTGATTTGAAACAAAAAACGCAGAATTAGTGCCAGCATCTTAAAAAACACGTATACGCCCAAGTGACCCTGATGTTTTAATTTATTTGTTTATTTATTCAACTACAGATTTGATTTAATATAATATACAAAATAATTCAACAATTATTTAAAAAAATTATTATAATTAACAATTAAAGAGTTTTATTTTTTTTAATATTTTTGGATAAATTAAAATCAATACTTTGCTATAAATAATTAAAGTCAATGCACTTGATGTTCATTAGTTCCGTAGTAAAAAAGAAGGGCTGCAAGAAAGTCTTGGGCAAATAACTAGTTTTGTAAAAAGCCAACAAATTTTCAGATATGGTATAGCCACCATCTTAAATGAACCACCGAGGTAAGAGTATTATTATTTTTATTAGCTTTCGAAAGCTGTATGTATTTAAAAAAAAACTATTGCATTCATCGATAGTTTAAGGCTCAATTTAGTTACTTTTAAAATGTATTACATAATTATAACCAGTTCTTTAGGGATACAATTTACTAAATTTAATTTTGAAATTTACTTAAACTGAAGAAGTGTAACAAGTATTCAAATTTTTGAATAACTTTTTAGGAAAGGGTGAAGCCACATTAATTGTTTTATTTTATTGAACAACAAAAAAAAGCTAAAATCGCGGTCGGGTCAACTTCAATTCAAATGTGAGCTGATATTTGATCGAATTTATTTTGATGACGAAATTAATTAACTTTATGTTACGTAGGTACCTCCTAGCTTTTCTACTTTATTTGATTTATTAGTATAAGATTTTTGTAAATATTTTATGTCAAATTAATTTTTGTATAAACATACAAATGTTATTTGTTATCAACATAATAATCAAAAGGATGGGTAATTTTGTATTCTTTTCAATATTGATATTTTATAAAAATGCTTTATCTATGTTAATTTTACTTAGACCCTGAAGATGAAGAATTAAATCGAAATATATTGGTTTCAAAATTTTATAAAAAAAGGCATTTTATTGAACTAAAGGGAGCGATACGAATATTAAATTCTTATTCCTTATTTCGTGACATTTACAAATATTAAATATACATATGTAAATAAAATCTAATCAGCAAGACAAATTTTCAATATTAATTAATTTTGACTAATTTAGCACTATTAAAATCGTTAAATAAAACAAACTAAAGTGCACATCAGATCCGAGTACTTATAAATTTTAAATTAATAAAGTGAAAAAATATTTGCTTTTTGTTTATGCATGCAACGACTTCATTTGCCCGCTTAATTTTTTTTTTCAATAATTACTTGAGATTGTTCAGAATTTCAACTTTTTCCACCTTCACTTTAATCTGTGAAAATAAAAGAAAACACCTAAGCCCAAGAAACCAATTTCAAATCCACCAGAATATACTCCCTTCTTCTAATATCTAAATATACCTAGACATGACAATCTTAAGGCAAATTGTAATTGGTGCTTTCAGATCAATTTCCTTTTCCTTTGAGGTGAGAACATTGAAAAGAGGTCCTTAATTAGTCGAGAAAATTGGTTTACTTTATTGTGGCACTTGGAAAAATTAAATTTCAATCTTTAAACATCCCGAAGAGATGCCGCAATTTTGCAAAGAAAATGAGAAAACTTCCATTTAAATACAAAAGCTCAGATACGAAAAAAGTCTACTATAAGTTCTCCGTCTAATCAAATATTTACTTATCCACAACATAGGGTGAGGTTCTGGGACTTAATCATCCTCGCCTCCACCATTTGCCTTAACTTTTTTTTCGTCTTATGCTATGGCAAAGGGAAAATTAAGGATAAATAATTCAAAAGCTCTAAACAAAATGTGGGCTGGAAGTTTTGTTTGCCATATTATTACCCTCAAAAACATACAATTTTCAAGTTAAAGGGTGACTCAAACTAAAACTACAATACTGATATATCTGAATTTTCAATTAATGAAAGGAAGAACTTGTTTTTTTAGATTTATTTTAGTTAATGTAAGGTCCAGTTAAATCATCTTCTAAGATTTAAAAGCCTAAAACGTCTTTTTGTGGCTTGAAAAAAACATGACTTAAAAAAAACGTGACGGATTTTTTTTTTTTAATTTTCAGTCGTCTATGAATTTTTTTCATGTACGCGATAACGTTTTTTATATAAAAGCAATGTTTACAGCATTGTGAGAGGCTTAATACAGGAAAAACCACGTCGTTTCTAGTTTAAAAAAATACACCCTGTTTATTAAACTCTAATGGCTGCCGCCATGCCAAAACATCCGGTGTTAACCCTTTTTCTTTAACTTCGTCAGCTTCTCAATTCTATTTAAACCGAAACTCAGAGAAACAAACACCTCTCACTCCGCACACACTTTGCTTCGATTTGTTTCCATTTCAGATTCTTAGTCCTTAGTTTTTGCTCTATGGCTGTTATCCAAATCCTAGTCATGTTGTGGGGATAGGTTATGTCCTAAAAACAATAAAAAAAGATAAAAAAAATAAACAGGCGAGAATATGAAAATTTTGTGGTTACTGAGTTTTTTGGGGGTAGACATTCGCATCCGTATAACAGAAAATTATTCCGCAACAGCGCATACCATGACGTGTGTGTACCGACTCCCTTCTGTTGTACAACATGCACTTCACAAGGCGATGAGGTTTTTGTTGTTATACTAAAAGCTGGTAACATAGTAATTTGCGAAAAGTTTTGTACTGTGGTATGCGCGTGGAGTATGGTGTCTGGTGGGGTTTTAGAGGTTAAGGCTGGGAGCTGTAATTTTTTTCATTGTCTTTTGAAATTTCCATGAAAACTTAATCCTTGTAAAACTTGCTCTCTCTTTCTCATTGAGCGACAACAATCGACTCTTGCAGGTATAATATAACGAGGGGTTCAACACACAAAATAATGTTAACCACAAAAAGGGGTACAAGGAGAAAAAGGGAAGGATCCAGCAGCTTAAGGCAAATATCCGGAAGCAATGAGTCGAGATTATCGCATAAATTGAAATCACTTTATTTTATGTTTCGCTGTTCATGCATATGTATAATCTGATTAGCAACATTTTGTTTTAGATTGTATAATGTTTGCGTGAGTTGAATATAATGGAAAATAGAGGGGTTTAATCATTTGCTTTTTTCATCGATAGGTATTTAACTTAAAACTTTAATTGGTTACAAGGAAATTATATATTAGGTACTTTCTTCTGTTAGTAGAGGTACACCACAAGGAGGGGTACTCTCCCCACTCCTGTGGAACTTAGTGGTTAATGAACTACTAGTCGGTCTAGAAGTAGATGGATTCAAAGTGATTGCATACGCTGACGACGTCGCCATTGCCATATCAGGAAAACATCTCCATACTATAATAGAACTAATGCAAACTGCTCTAAATAAGCTACTAAAATGGGCAACAAACTGTGGATTGGGGGTAAATCCTCAAAAAACAGAACTTGTCCTCTTTACAAAGAAATATAAAATTCCACAACTAGACCCCCCCTCTATTAATGGTGTTCCACTTAATTTTGCCAGCGAAGCCAAATACCTGGGTCTTATTTTGGATAGCAAATTAAACTGGAAAACCAACATACAAGAAAGAATAAGAAAAGCCACAGTGGCACTCTTTTCTTGCAAAAAAGCTATAGGGAATAAATGGGGACTATCTCCTAAAATAACTCATTGGCTATACACTGCAGTCATCAGACCTATTCTCACTTACGGGGTAGCAGTTTGGTGGACTGCTCTGGAAAAAGTAACATATCGAGACAAGTTAAGCAAAGTCCAACGTTCAGCCTGCATGTGCATCAGCGGAGCTCTCCGTTCGACACCTTCCGCCGCTCTTGATATATTACTCAATCTTCCACCCATAGATATATTCAGCAAGCAGGTGGCCGCGAGCACTGCTATTCGACTCCAAGCCATCTCTCAATGGACCAATAACTCTATTGGCCACACAAATATTCTGAATTCATTCGGATCAATCCACAGTCACTCCGACTACACCACCCCACAATTGGTTTTCGGCAATAATTATGAAGTCACCATCCCAAATAGATCAGAATGGGACAATGCCGAGTTTCTAAGAGATGATTCAATTCATTTCTATACAGATGGTTCTAAAACCAATGACGGAGTGGGTGGCGGGGTTTACTCCGATAGACTTAATGTTAGTCTCTCCTTCCGTCTCCCTAATCACTGCAGCGTGTTCCAAGCGGAAATAATGGCGATTAAAGAAGTACTGACTTGGCTCAAAGAAAACGTGATATCTACATCGGATATCCGCATCTTCTCTGATAGCCAGGCCGCCCTTAAATCGTTAGCTTCGGTTTCCACAAACTCCGTTACTGCCCGCGACTGTCGATCATCTCTCATGGAGATGTCAGAACAGTTTAACATTCACCTTTTCTGGGTGCCGGGTCACAGAGATATTCTGGGAAACTGTGAAGCAGACGAACTCGCCAGAAATGGAACTCTAATACCAATTTTACCCAATAAGGCAAATATTGGTATAGGTACCAATCGCAACGTGCAAACTCATGCTGAAGCAAGAAGCTATAGAGGCAACAAACATACGATGGTCAAACATTATAACTTGCCAAACGACCAAGCAGATCTGGCCTAGGCTAGATCCAAAACGTTCAAAAAATTTGTTGTCTCTAAGCAGATTGCATATCAGCTCTGTAATAGGTGTCTTAACAGGACACTGTCTCATAGGTAGACACGCCATAAGACTTGGCGTAATCTCTAACGACTTCTGTAGAAGTTGCCTTGATGAGGAAGAAGAAGAAACAATCCAACATCTTCTCTGCTCATGTCCTGCCCTTTCCAGTAGACGTAAAAAATACCTGGAAAAATATTTCTTAGAAGATACCAGTGAGCTAATCAATACTGACATCTTCAACCTTCACCGCTTTATTAAAAGCTCCAACTGGTTTAATTAGTGAGGAATTTCCTCACAAAATCATGGTATCACAACGGACCAATAAATGGTCTAAGTGTGTCAGTTGTTTTCCTGACAGCCATTTCTACCTAACCTAACCTAACCTACTTTCTTACTTACTTAGGGTGACCAGCGCCATAAGGCGGCTACAATCCGCTTCTCAAGCCAGCTATATCCTTAGCTTTTTGCTTCTAGTTTCGTACGCCAAGTTGGTTGAGGTCCCCTTCCACTTGCGTGTGCCACTTTTGACGACTATTTATACTTAGAGCCGTTTGCTGAATCAAAACTTAAGCATTTAGATCAAAATAAATAATTATGTGATAGTTTGGGCAGACGAGAAAGTAGAAAATAATGCCGACTTTTCACGACTCGATTTTTGACGTGCGGCGAAGCTTTTCGACTTGTGTCGACTTAACCCTCTACCGCATACCAACCCATATATGGTTTATCGATTTCATATCGATTTATTTCCGTTATATTGCACCAAATGTCAAAAAGAAAATACTATAATAAAACTACGTCTATTTTTTTTATAATAAATCGGTTTTTATTATCAGTAAGAGAGTCGTGATTCTGAAATAAACTCATTGTTTCAAGAGCATGTGTAAAGTGCAAATCAGTGAATAAAAGTGTGTACTTTTCCGGTGTTTTTTTATAATAAACAAGTAAGTTGCATCCAATTAAAAATAAGTTTCGTATGTATTTATTATACTTTTATTATGTTTACGAAGTTTGTTTTTTGTTTTTATAATAATTTTTGTCTTTTTTTGGCGTTTTTTCCAAAACACCATATATGGGTTATCATGCGTTGGCGACATACATTACTGATTTTTATACGATTTTTATTTTTTTTTTGTAAAATTAATTCAAAGACTTTCTATAGAAAAAATAAGTGTGTAAATGCTATAACTCGTGATGGCTTTCGAAGTGATGATGATGTAGCTTCAGATTCTGGCTCTTTTTAACATCAAACAAGCCATCTCCGAGCCCTTATACACAAATCTTTAAAACCTACAATGTCACGAAAAAGAGGACGACCTTCAACTTTGGCAGGTGATCAAAGCAGATATGGAACAAAACAAAGGGGAGGGGGTTATACAAGTCACGGAAGTCCATCCCCTTCTTATCCCGAAACTTCAATTCACTCACAACAACCAAGGGCAAAAGTCGTTGAATTCAGTGCCAACTGGAAACATCGACCATATCCCTTAAGGGCAAAAAAAAAGACGCCAATATGTCAAATTTGCGGACTGAAGACGTACACAATGTGTAGAAAATGGAATGTGTTCTTCTGCTACAATGATATAAGAAAGAGTTTGAATAAATTCCATGAATAAGAAAAGTCCATTGTAGTAAAAACACACTTTACAAAACATACCTTGAATGCATACTAAACCATATATGGGCTATTAATTTTTTGCTGGAAATCACCTTGCTGCATACTAACCCATATATGGTTTATGTTTCCAAAAATTTATATATATGTAAAAAAATAAAAATTTGTATGTAATACCTTTTTTCAACCCCTAATAAAGCTAAAAAATTGTAAAAAAAAATTTTTATATCACTTCGATCATAATTCAGGCAGTAGAGGGTTAAGCCGTGCCACATTTCGTGCGGCTAAACTTTCACATAAGGTTTTATGTAGGACTTAAATTCATAAGTTTGAGCAAACGGCTCTAAGTTTTGTTTCAGCACATGGCCCTTATTAATTTGACATTTTTAAATATTTGTATCCAGTTTTCAACAAGGCACATCGTTTTGAGATTAGTTCAACCTATACAAATAAGATTTCAAGAAAAAAGTATCAACAAAATATTTAAACTTTTTTAAAACGGTCAATATTTTATAGGGGAATTTTGCAGCTTCAAAACTGCTGTCTTCGGTTTTACGTAGACTCGGATCAATTCTTGGGCTCTCTTCACAAATTTGAAATTTTTTATATATATATATATGTATGTTTTGCGTTAACCCATTCAAAAAAATTCAATCGTTCATATGTCCTTCAGTTCAATGATTTTCATTTTCCTTTCAATCGTTCATTTTTTCAATCATTTTGGTTTCTTGTCCTTTGGGTTTCAATTAAACAAATTTTTTTTATTTCTATTTCACAATTTTATGTTGATGTTCTAATTTTCGAAACATTAAGTTCCCTATCGTTCTCGTCTGTATTTTTTTAATGTAAGTTATGAGGTAACTTTGGAATTAGTGAACCAATTTTGTTAATTCTTTTTGAATTGGAAAGCTGATGCCTGCACTGTGGTCCCTTTTCAATTTCGTCCAGTTATGCTTGGTTTGTTTTTTTTTTTTTATAAAAATCATTATTCTTGCTTTTGAACGAGATTCAAAAATGATTTTATATCTAATAATCTTTTTTTTTTTATAATGAGCGTGCACTAAAGGGGTTTTGGGTACCCTTAATATGTATCTGGTGATTGCAATCAATCTTCTTGATGAACGATTCAAAAATTGCGATTGATACAGCTCTAAATCACAATCGTTTAAGTCTGGATTAAGAAATAAATCAAAGAACATCCGAAGCTTATGAATAATCATAATTCATTTAATAACTGCTAAATGTTAGGATTTCCATTGCACAATTTACTTACTTTCTCCCAAATAAAAAAAAAATATTTAAATGATGTTTTTTTTAAACTCAAGAAAATGGTTTTATTTGTTTTATGGTTATTTTTGTAAAAAAAAGGAAGGAGAAATAATGTCGATCTGCAAAGTCCTTGTTAATATTTTAATCTAGGATTAGATACACAGAAGTGGAGGGTAGAAACATCTCCCTTATAAAATGAAATGAAAAAGATGTTTGCTTTTTACTTGACAGCTGGCGGGATTAATTGAATTTATCTCAGCACCTGAAGGTATCCTGTCGCAATGATAAGGCACAACCTAGAGTCCTTTTGCTATATATGTATGTATAAATACCTAGCAAGATAATAGAAGTCCCATTGGATTATATACCTCCGTTTTATTATGTACAGTGCTGCTAAAAACATTCCGGATTTTTTTGTCATTTTCATCAATTGAAATTTTATAACACAAAACTGGTACAAAACATTATTTTAATATTTTTTCTAGGTCGTTTATACATCAGTTAAGCAATTTCAACAGAAAAAAATGATCTTTAATACACTCAAAAATTTTAAAAATTGAAAAATTAAGCAAAGTCAGAATTTCAGCTGTGAAAAACTAACCGGATTTTTTAATGTTAATTTTCAAAGTTAATATTTTGTTCAGTAACCTTTCCTTTTAAAGACTGCTTGGTACCAACGACACTTCGACTAATCCAAATGAAATAAAATAAGACTATAAATATGCTCCCAGTTATTTTTCAAAGCTACAAGTACGGTAGTTGCTGAGGTGTGCTTTTTCTTTTCTACCCGTCACTTAAAGATGTCCCACAAATTTTTAATCAGGTTCATGTTTCGGCAATTCTAAGCCAGGAGTATTGTCTGCCCCAAAATACTGTTTAATGAGCTTTTAAGAATTTTTGGCATCATAACTTGCAGAAAGAGGCGACGTAAAGGCATTTCTTTCTCCTTTAATAGAGCCATTATCGACTCCAACATCTCTCTATCCTGGAAATGATCCATAATTTCGTTGATTTATTGTAACTTGCTAGAGCCTGCAGCTAAAAAAACTAAAACCATCACTGATCCTCTGCTGTGCTTCACAATAGGGAGCATATTTTTTTGGTTTCAAACATGACCATGTTTGCGCCATTTCTCAATGGGAATAAAACAAACTAAAATTGCTTTTATAACTGAAAAGAATATTTTTCCGTTTTGTTATCGAGCAACTCAGATGTTTTTTTGTAAATACAACCGTGATGAAGTATTTTTATTTTCAAATTTAAAGTGTTTCTTAAGATCTTTTCATTGCCTACCTTTTTAGACAATGCTTAGTATAATGAAATGGCCTTTTTCCGAGCCGAAAGACATAAAGACCAAACCTCTCAAACCCTTTCTTACTGTACTTGATGTTGAAGGCAGATTAAGCTCCTCACAAATCGTTTAAGAAGTCGCAAAAGGATCTTTTATCAAAAAACTCTGTATTCGTCTATCAGTTTTTATGGATATTTTGTGATGGCATCCACCCAATTGATCTACTTCAACAAATTTTTCGCTTTTTTATTTTTTGACGATATCAAACTCACTTGACGTTGCAATTTTCAACATCCCAAAGGGACAATATTTTGTTTTATTTCGGCTTGAAAACGTTCTACAACTCAATAACGAATTTGATGACTATAACGCGTTTTTTCCGTTATTCCATAAAATATTTTTTACAATTCACAAAGCTAACAACTTTTTTTGGAACTGCAAACAAAAATTGAATTGAAGTGACGCTTAAAACCCTTACCTCAACAACGAAAATCGAAATCCTTGAAAAATCCGGTTAGTTTTTCACACCTGAACTTCTGACTCTACTTCATTTTTCAATTTTTTAAATTTTTGTATGCATTAAAGATCACTATTTTCAGTTAAAATTGCTTAACTGATATATAAACGACCTAGAAAAAATATTAAAATAATATTTTGTTACAGTTTTGTGTTATAAAATTTCAATTGATAAAAATGACAAAAAAATCCGGAATGTTTTTAGCAGCACTGTATCTATAGCAACATATATAGGCACGGCGGATAGCATTGAAAAAGACGAAGAAATTAGTTTCCACAAAAGAATAAACAGAGAGGAGGACTGGACGAGGATAAATAATTAAAAACTGAACAGGTACCAGACAGCTTGAGGTAAATAAACTAAGTTGGTCATTTGAGCTAAAAGTTGGTGAAGATTAAAATACCTTTTAAGATGAAGATTGAGTTAGCTATTAAGTGCGGCAGCGACATTTAAGATAGGTGGTGTGTTTAGGTATACGTATACTTGATCTATAAGAGAGTATTTTCTGTCTAATGGATCTGTGGAGAATTAAATGTTACGATAGAGATGAAACAAAATTATGTGACAATTTCAAAGGTCAAAGTTACTTTAGAAAAAAAAAAACTCTAAGAACCAAAAGAGATAATCTCGAGTTTAAGCATTAAAGGAATAAAAAAATAATTTCACAATGGATTCATATGAGAGTTGTTAAGATTTTTTTAAGTGTAAAAAAAAATAACGTTCTAAGTAAAAAGAATTGATGTATTTATAAGTATTGGGTGGTTGGTTTGTTCGAAGAAGGAACTTCTGTCTGTGCCAATATCATAAGTGCCCTCCTGGTCAGTATTTTTTTATTTTTATTCACTCGCATTGAGAAACATTATGCTTTAGGTTTAAATTTTTATTTATTTCTACGTGTTGTATATGTACAATAGCTTTAGCTTTTTATTAAAGCGAATTATAGCTATATGGTAAAATGATCCAAACTGATCGCTATGCTTGTAACTGTGCATATATGTAATATGTTTTTTATTAAAATGATTATAAAAAATTTATATCACTGACTAAATAATCTAGTTCATATAATCATTTTACAATCTTTTGAACTTTTTTATAACTCAAAATTGCACATACGAATATTTTTGTATTTTTATGTAAGCATTTCTATTAAAGTAAGCTAGATAGTATGCATTTTTAGAGCTTATATTTGAAGTATAATTGTTTTTCAAAATCTTTCAAAAATTAACCATCTTTTAAAGTTTTTTAGTTAAAATTTATTAGGTACAAAACTTAAACTTAACAAAAACGTAAAAATTAAAAAAAAACATGGTTTTAAAAATAATTCAGATTCAGAAATGTTTGAATAGTTTTTTTTTTATAAAATTTAAAAAAAAACATTATATATATGCCATTTTAAAGGAAATACCTACTTATCAAAAAATAAAAAAAGTTTCAAAAGAATTATTAGTCCGTTTTCAAAAATTAGTACCGAGGGCAGTAAAAATAATTTAAAAATCTTGAGAGAGAAAAAATACGATTTTCGAAATTTTTTTTCACTTTCAGTTGTAGTTAATATATCAATAAACTTGATGGATGATTATAAATGGATAATCAGGAATCTTGTCCTGGTTGAATTCTTTATAATTGAAAGCTTGAAAAAAAAACTAAGATCGTGACTCGTCTTTTTAAATTAAAGCACTAAACTAAGCACTAGAAATTTGATTGCATCTTGGTGAAGGATTTATTATTTCTAATACAACAAACAGAGCAAGTCCGTGCGACCATTTAGAACATTTTATTCTAAGTCTTTGAGGTCATTTTGCATTTTCGTTTTCTCTTTATGTTTTCCACCATTTTGCATTAAATTATTCATTAGTGTTTGGCGTTACTCGCTACCATTTTTTTTACAGAACAGCATACAGAAGATAAGACAATAAAGCAAAAATTTTTTATCTTCCTTTTATCTGCTTCAGGATTTGAGCAGGGTAGACTCGAAAGGTTGGAAAGTTATGCTTCATCCATTCATAAAACTAAAGTAATAATTTTTAATTAATTTAGGTACAACAAAGAAGAAGGGAAAAGGATAACCCTCTATACATAAACACATTCGTGTAACAAAACAGCAGTTTTCGGGAGCACTACTTAGGTAAAATATGAGATAATGGAACCTTAACCATAGAACTTATTATACCCTTTCCAAGCTATTTTTTCCATCTCACTCTTTTGCTTTGCTATGGAAATGATGTCCGCTGTGGTCGGTTAACAATGTAATAAAAAACAATTTTTACTCAAACACTACCTCCTACCCCTGGCTCCGCACTTATTCATACACCCTCAATAACAAAACAATGGAAATTGGATGCAAGAAAAGTGGGAATAGAAAGAAGGATCTAGCGTTTCAGTTAATGGGGGTGAAATGGTTCAAACGCAGCAAAAGCTTTTGCTGCGCTGTGGCAGGAATGATATGGTGTAACTTGGATTGCTTTTTGTTTGCGTAGAGAGTGGGGTTTTCTGTTGTTTAGAAAATAGTGAGGGAGAGAAATGTGGGAGGGTGGTAGATTACAGTTTATTTTATAGCTATTGTGATTTTACTTTTGTGAATGGAGGGGTGAGTTCGGCGATGAAAAAATGTTGCAATGCATTAAAATAAACTTTAAGTGTTGCTAGTGGGTAAACATACCACAGAAATCACAGTCATTGTGTCAATTTACTTTGTAGACATTAAGAGTTGAGTGACACTTGTATATGTATTTATGGGGTTGAGGGTTGTAGTTGGGGGCTGGACAATAGCAAAAATAAAGATAAACAAAACGATATATATAAATCAACCTACAATGTGTGTTTTATATGGTGGAGATGGAGGAATGACGTCTTTTTAATTGCTTGTTTAAACAAAAAAAGGAAATATTGCCGGCTGGCTGGTAGAATAGATTAGTTAAAAAAAATGTATGACTTGATAGTCATTAATGAGGAAGGGAAAATATTTGAGTAATGTCAAATAGTTTTATCACCTACTATCGTTACCAAAGTGCATCATAACAACAGTTATAAAGGTAATGAGATTGCCAATTATTTGCTTGGGGATGTTTTTCCAGACAATTTGTATTTGTAGTAAAGAGGTAAAATTAATGCATTTTATTTGATCAACCATCTGATTTGCCACAGATTCTCTAAGGAGTTAAGATCGAGAAATTGCGATGGCCACTTCATAGTTCTAATAGGTATTACGTTAAGCTAATCCTTTACCAAATAAGCAGTGTGTGTGTTTTTTTCTTTAAATTCTATCACATACGGAAGCATATAAAGTTTTGAAGTATGCCCTGGTACATGAAGCGATCCTCTATACCACTTATCCCATAAAATGTCCCCCAAATCTTGACTGTAGGAACATCCGAAACAGTAAAATTCTCCCCTCCGTGCTTGATAATAGCCCCGCTAAATCGAGGACGTGCAAGACTGGAACAATGAAAAAATGCAAACCGGTTCTATTTTCTGATAAAGAAGTTTAACTTAAAGGGATCGGAGGAGTACGTAGGTTCAAAGGTAAATCTTCTCTTACGACAAGATTCGTATAACTTTACTGTTATACATGGGCTCGAGATCTATACATACCACTCATTTGTTGCTATGACTACTATCAGACTTTCAAGAGGGTTCGAACTTCTGTTAAATTCGTAGTTATTTTTACTTGCTATAAAGGTTGTATATGTATATGTATATGGCAAGTTATGATATGGAAAAATATTAGGTACTTTTTTCAAAAAATGCTGTTGGGATTTTTTTTAAATTCTTGCACAGTAGGTACCTCATTTGCTCATAAACGACTCAACGAAAATTTTTTTTTTTTTTTCAAAACAGGTCAGTTTATTTTTTTGTTGATATTTTATGTTTCTGTTTTAATTAATAATTTCCTCGAAACCACATACAAAACTGGAGGTCGAAACCTTTTAAATTTTGTATTTTCTTATTTTTAAAATCATATTTTATAATTGATTGATAACACTGGTCAACAAAATTTTACTTTTTTTTTGCCACAAGAACCAAAATATACTTTTCTAGTAGTTTTTGGGGTGCTGAATCCGAATCTGTAGTCAGAAAAATTTGATTGGTCTCCGTTTTTGAAATATTGCTGTTATAAAATGCTAAAAAACGTCATTTTGGCTGTTTTCGAGGTTCTGTTTTTATGTGGGGTAGTTCATTTTAAGCAAATTTGTAACGGTTATTATAAGAACAGATATTCTTCTTTCAAAAACTGTTTAAATTTTCCTGATATCTCTTTTATTGCTCGAGATATCTTAAGTTTCATTTAATAAGCCAAAGAGAAACTAAACTTAATCTAAAGCTTAAGTCACTGGTCACAAAATTTTTGCCACAAGAACCAAAATATACTTTTCTGAAGGTTTTTGAGTTGCTCAACTCAAATCCGCAATTGGAAAAATTCTATTAGCCTCCGTTCTTGAAATATAACCGTTGTAAAAGAAACCTTTTTTTTCATTTTATAACGGTAATATTTCAAGAACGAAGGCTAATAGAATTTTTCTGATTGCGGACTCGAGTTCAGCAACCCAAAAACCTTCAGAAAAGTATATTTTGATTCTTGTGGAAAAAAAAAGTTAAATTTGGTTGGCCAGTGTTGTTTCTGATTCAAAGACCGCTACTTAAATTTTAAATATCTCGGGCAATAAAAGAGATATCGGAAAGACTTAAACATTTTTTGAAAGAATAAAAATAGCTCTCATAGACATAACCTCGAAAACAGCCAAAATTCGTTTTTTGACATTTTCTAACGGTAATATTTCAAAAACGAAGGCCAATCAAATTTTTCTGACTTCAGATTCGGATTTAGCACCCCAAAAACTACTAGAAAAGTATATTTTGGTTCTTGTGGCAAAAACCTTGTTGACCAGTGTAATAAAACTCAAATAAAAGTTTTAAGTACAAAAACTATGGCATTCTAATCAACTTTCACCATAAGAGCAAGTTAGTTTGGTGTTTTGAAAATTTTTAAAAGAGAGGAAATCCTTTTTTTTAAATTTAATCTTTTATTGTTGTATAGGTTGATGGTATAAAATTGGGTAAACATCGACGAAAATTGCAAAAAAAAAAAAAATTGAGAAAATACAAGTTCCTGGAATACGAACAAAATGTTATCATGTTTTTAGTAAAATGTTGTAGATATTTATTTGGTTTTGTGACTATGGCCGGTCTCAACTAGTGATAAGTGATTTATAAGATAACATAACATAAGAAAAAATTATAAAATACTTTTCTTAAAAATTCTTAATTTTTATTTCTATAGAAACATAATCGAATAAATCATTCTAAAGCCTTTAATCGACCTACTTGTACCTACAGTTAAATCTTCATTAAGTTAAGATTTGTTAGTGCTTGCTTATGAATTTTCATGCACAAACTATGCCAATCTATAAATTCTTTAAATATTATTCCACTTCAATTAAAAAATACAAGAGCTGATTAAAAAAACGTCATATGTCAGCCATCCGACGTAGCGGGGACATATTTATTGCCATACGTCTCATTAATCAACTCTGATCATATTCCAAAATACACAGACAAAAAAGGAAAAAACAAAAAACATATGCATACATTGCTACTCGTGTGTATGATGCTGTCAAAAAATGCAAAACTGACAGAATATACTGTTTTCAACGTTGTTCCTCAGGTTCTCACTGCCAAAAAAAGGGATTTTCGCTGACATCATTTCTCCGTCAGCATCAGCAGAGCACCAAAAACAGGTACGAATATCGTCACTTGGTTGTAGGTAACCTACCTTCCTTTGGCATCATCAGGTGCGCTTCATATCATGCAGTGGTGTAGACACTCCCCCCAAATCCCTCTTCTCAACCTTCCATCATGACATCGGATTGAAATATATGAATTATGGTTGCATGAAGTTCTCCCAGAACACCAAACAGATCTCCTCTTATGTTGCACAATATGTTTCAAAGGCACCCATACCCATCATTTTGCCGCTACCGAGCGCCCGACGCACAGTGGGGCAGCCCCATAGAGTGATGTGATATAAAGGTTATTTTTTAAACTAAAGCTTTGGGGAAAAAAGATCACGTGTTCTATATTTAACAGTAAAACTGATAAGATGGGCATATTTGTTTTGTTCAAAGTCTTTAATTTATTATTAGTCATGCGGTTGAAGTTGAGTGTTAAAGAGCAAAAGTTCAGTTTTTAATAAGTGATAAAAAAGGTGTTCTTTTGTTTTTTGTTTAAAATCAAAAGTTTTTGGGAAAAAAAAAATAAAATAAAAATGTCTCGCATAGACGAAGGTATGTAAATTACTATTCTTCTTTAAAAAAAATAAAAAAAAAAATTCTTATATTAAAAAATTGAATCAGAAAATAATGAATTCTTAAAAAATCGTTTTTTAGTTTTTTCTCAAAATCTTCTGTTTAGGCAAATATTTAGCAGGTCTAAAAATGGAGAAATCATGATCAGTAAAAACTCTATTAGCCCGTATAAACACCTTTGCTAAATGTTTGCCTGAAATATTTTTTTTTAATTTTTGAAATCGGCTTTGAAGGAATTAAAGTGAAAAAAAAAATTTTAAAATAATTTCTATTTCGTAAAAATTAATGGTAGCCACTTTTTCTTACTTTTGTTATTGTTTTAAAAGAGATTAAGTTATTTTTGAATTTTATATGCGTCATTTAAACAAAAAAAATTGCTTTTATTTATGAAAAACAGTCCATAGTCTCTTTTTGCATAGTCTCTGATTGCAATAATGATTAAGTCACGAAGTTGGTTTCGTAAACATCATTTAGCAATATTTGTGAAACAAAAAACCGTTTAAAAATGTTTAAATACGAATTATTTCTTTTGTTTAAGTATTCGAAATGAAAACATAGTATAACCCCTGCTAAATTTTATTTTGCTATTTATAGGAGTTTACAAATTACATAACTTTTTTTGCTTATTGAATATATGTGAAAATAAAAAGATACAATGGTATTTGAAATTTTGTTTACATTACATTTATTTACATTTTTAAGAGTAATCTTTTGATATTTTGAAATATTTCTCAAAGTAAGTATTTAAAAAAAAAACTATAAAACAGAAAGATTATAAAAAAAAAACAAACTGAAATAAATGCCTTAAAACTTCTGAAGGTTTCCGGTGTGCTGAACTCGAATCCGAAGTCAAAAATATCCTAGCAGTTCGCGTTTTAGAAAAAGTACAGAAGTGAAAATTTTCAAACACATTTTTGTAGGTATAGTTTTTCGGGATGGAAAATTAAAACAAATGATGCAGAAAGCTTATTTTTTGGTCTAAAAAACAATTTGTATTCTTTTTCTTACAAAAAAATTGCGCTAGCCAGAAAAAAAATAATTTCACTTTTGTACTTTTTCAAAAAGTGGTGTATGTAGTTAAGCCTTTAATTTGAAGAATTTTTTTAAAATATAAATCATAACGGTTTCGATAAGAACTATTTTATTCTTTCAAGACCCGTTTAAATCTTTGCAATATCTTTTTTATTGTGCGAGATATCTTAAAATGAAGTACATAGGTGTGTTTAGCTTAATTTATCAAAAAAGGAGATGAAAATGTGATACATTATAATAAGCCATAAAACTGACGATATCTCGAACAATAAAAAAGATATCGAAAAGATTTAAAAAATTCTTGAAAGAAGGAATATAGTTCTTACAGAAACCGTAATAAATTGTATTAAAAGCATAACCTCAAAAGTAGTAATTTTTGCAACTTCTAACGGTAATATTTCAAAAACGGGAGCTGATAGAATGTTTTTGACTTCAGATTCGGGTTCAGCACACCAAAAACCTTTAGAAAAGTATATCCTAGTCTCGGCACCAAGAACGTTGTTGACTTGTGATAATTAATATCACGAAACCACCATTTCTGCCCCACTGTGCGACGCCGCCTTTAGCAACGTCAGAATCATAAAGCGGAGCCTTTGCGGTAGCTGATGTGGCTGGCAGATGGCATATAGTGCTGCTGTGGTGTTTTGCTGAAGAGCATTTTTGTTCGAATGTTTGGCAAAAAACAATCTTTTTTATTACGTCCCTCTAGCAGTCAGAACCCGAATTCTGTGCTAAAAGAGTGCACTTATTGAGGACGATTCATAATCTACGAAAAAATCTGTTTTTTCTTTTATTTTTTATGTCATTTGTAGGTGCAAAACGAGGTCAGTGTCCCCGTAAGTTTCCACATTGGAACCAATAGAATGTACATAAGTGCAGAACTGTCACTGCACAAAAATACAAAATTGTGTATGTACCTATTTCAAGAAAAAAAAAGGAAAGAAAAATTCCGCAGTAAACATTTTATTTGCGAGAAAATTGTGACATGGGTTTACACGCCGCTACGCCACCGATTCAATCTAACGGACCATGCACAGAAAGGGGGGTTTACAAGCGGAAAAGCTACTAAAGCGCCCCCATTTTCCATGAATGCACAATAATAGAACTTTTTATTTATAACTCAGGTAAAATTCGTCGAGAAAATATTTTCCAACACAGATTGCACGAAAATCTAGCAAAAAACACATGAACGGAAACAGCAGCAACAACAAAAACATCATTGCTGTATGCTGTTGGTCGCGTCATCGTCGTCGTCGGTCGTCTCGTTACTCGTTGGTCTTCTATACGTGAAAGCGCGCGGTATCACAGCGGCGGCGACAAGTTTCTCCGTGCACCAATTCAAAAGGGAGAAGAGGGATGCCAGAACACAGAAATCGACTCAGCGCGTTTTCATCGAATAACACAGAGTAGACCTAGAGAGATGTAGTAAGGCGTAAGGGAAAGTAGAAGTATAGTTGTAGAACCCAAACAGGTCCGGGAGTTTGCAATTGATGTTTATAACCGGAGATTTTATGACTCCATCAAGTGGAAGCAAGTAGGGGATGGGGAGTTGATATAACCCAAACCCACCATCGCATTTCTCTGCTATTATAGTGCACTTCGAAGGCGCACAACAACAAACTTTCTCAACCATGAACTTAATTTGAGAACAAATAACTGCATTTCTACTTCCACAGTTGAAAAGTGACACGTGGGTAGAGAAAGCTTACCGAGGAAGGGGTTGAAGAGGTAATTTAATGGGGGTAGCCAGTTCACATGTTACAGCAGCAAGGCAGACGAAAACACTCTTTGGCTCATTATAGTAATTACAGTCCCATTCATGGCGACAAGAGAGCAGAGGAATACTTCCATATTAAATGTGTCTGAAGGGTTTTTTTTAATATGTTCTTTTTTTTGGCTTTAATTATCATGTATTGTAGTCTATTGAATAGAGCCTTTTGGATGGAACAAATTCGTTCAAGAGTTTTTATTGGCGATTATGATTCCTTGGCATACAAGAATACTCCAGCCAAAAGTGCTACTAAATCCATTGGTGCATTTCTGAGAAAACGGCAACACTGGTCGGTTTTCAGTTTTTTTGATTTAACTCGAAAATCAAGCCTGACTTTGAAATGGTTCAAAGACACTTTTTATAGCAAATTAAATTTTCTGTCAAGTTAAGATGGTTAAAAAATTTTAAAAATTATTTTTGACTAATATTCTAACCTAAAATCAAAGAAAAAAAAGTTAAAAAATTGACAATTTTATTTTTTTTTACTAAATCAAGGGGCATTTTGTGTATGTAGCCGGGACGTCCAAACTTTGTACTAATGAAATAAAGTAGAGGTAAAATCCTTTGATAATATGCAATTTTTAATTTTTTTTGTCAAGAAACAACTTAAATGTACCTATTCAAAAATTAGCACTTTTTCTAAATTTTTGACTTTTTTAATTAAAAGCAAGTTTTTAAAACTCGATAAAATCGTATTAATTGGTAACTTTTAGACTTTTAAAGTAAACATACTTCGAGGGATTGATTTAATATAAACTAAATATGACAAACAAACAAATTTATTTGCATCCTTATGGCCTTTTGTGCAATTTTGTGTATGTGCATTTTTATAAATTCGGGTCGAATGGATGGACGGAGAGCCATTAGCTTTGGTCTATTGCATAGAAGAACATTTAATACCAACTCTTTTACTGTTTTCAATGGCCTGAAAAACAATTCTTGTAAAATCCGCGACCAACGAAAAGTTTCTCTTGAAAAACAAAAAAAAATACTCTAATGAGTTTGAAACAAAATAGCTCAGGCAAATTAGCAAATCAAATTGCACTTTTCGCGGGACAAATTTTTTTCATGGAACGTGTTTAGGTGAATGTCCTTATCGTAAAAGTGAATTTTTTGGGATGATAAGATATCGGGAACAGCCGCCATCTTGGAAAAGAGGTCGGTGCCGTTTTTATTTTATAACTCCATTTTTACTCATTTAAACCAAAAATGTCCGAAGATAGACTTATTATCAATTAAATTATCTAAAAAATGATATACAAATGAATTCCGTGAGTTAGTTAAATTCAATTTTATAGTCGGTCAAAGTCCGGGTTCTTCTCTCAAGGTTAAGACAATATGACATTTTTTAAAATATCTGAAGAACTTTTGATTTGTTTGGGATTTTCTAAAAGAATGAAATATAGCACTTTTAATTATCTATGAAATGAACCCTTTATTGTTTTTGTAACCATCACATTGTAGAAGCAACAAACGTCGAAGTCATGATATACGATTTTTAAACTGAACATATTTGGGATTTCAATAGTTCAAATAAACAATCAAAAATTAAACACAATAGTCTCGAAAACATAACGGCTTACACACCTCATATCTAGAGTTATACTTATCGTAATGCTGAGATTGAGGTGTTCATGTTTAAAAAAAATGACAGGGCATCAGTTCTTATATTTAGAATTTTAAATAGTGTCACTTTAGCTTATTCACATTAATTGGAAAATTCACTTCATTTAAAACCTCGAAAACCATATAAAGGTTAACATTAAAGATTTCAAACTTTGAATTCAATATTTAGACGAATATAGTTAAAAAACTGTTTACTTATATTTTGGTTATATACCTCCACTTCAAAAATTTGCTCGGTCTAATAGAAGATAACTTGATATTTTCTCACTTTTGACTGGTAGAATGTGAACTTCGACGTTAGATAACTTATACATTATGTTGGTTACAGTAACGATAAAGGGCTCATTTCATAGATAATTAAAAGTGCTATATTTCATTCTTTTAGAAAATCCCAAACAAATCAAAAGTTCTTCAGATATTTTAAAAAATGTCATATTGTCTTAACCTTGAGAGAAGAACCCGGACTTTGACCGACTATAAAATTGAATTTAACTAACTCACGGAATTCATTTGTATATCATTTTTTAGATAATTTAATTGATAATAAGTCTATCTTCGGACATTTTTGGTTTAAATGAGTAAAAATGGAGTTATAAAATAAAAACGGCACCGACCTCTTTTCCAAGATGGCGGCTGTTCCCGATATCTTATCATCCCAAAAAATTCACTTTTACGATAAGGACATTCACCTAAACACGTTCCATGAAAAAAAATTTGTCCCGCGAAAAGTGCAATTTGATTTGCTAATTTGCCTGAGCTATTTTGTTTCAAACTCATTAGAGTATTTTTTTTTGTTTTTCAAGAGAAACTTTTCGTTGGTCGCGGATTTTACAAGAATTGTTTTTCAGGCCATTGAAAACAGTAAAAGAGTTGGTATTAAATGTTCTTCTATGCAATAGACCAAAGCTAATGGCTCTCCGTCCATCCATTCGACCCGAATTTATAAAAATGCACATACACAAAATTGCACAAAAGGCCTAAGGATGCAAATAAATTTTTTTGTTTGTCATATTTAGTTTATATTAAATCAATCCCTCGAAGTATGTTTACTTTAAAAGTCTAAAAGTTACCAATTAATACGATTTTATCGAGTTTTAAAAACTTGCTTTTAATTAAAAAAGTCAAAAATTTAGAAAAAGTGCTAATTTTTGAATAGGTACATTTAAGTTTTTTCTTGACAAAAAAAATTAAAAATTGCATATTATCAAAGGATTTTACCTCTACTTTATTTCATTAGTACAAAGTTTGGACGTCCCGGCTACATACACAAAATGCCCCTTGATTTAGTAAAAAAAAATAAAATTGTCAATTTTTTAACTTTTTTTTCTTTGATTTTAGGTTAGAATATTAGTCAAAAATAATTTTTAAAATTTTTTAACCATCTTAACTTGACAGAAAATTTAATTTGCTATAAAAAGTGTCTTTAAACCATTTCAAAGTCAGGCTTGATTTTCGAGTTAAATCAAAAAAACTGAAAACCGACCAGTGTTGCCGTTTTCTCAGAAATGCACCAATGGATTTAGTAGCACTTTTGGCTGGAGTATTCTTGTATGCCAAGGAATCATAATCGCCAATAAAAACTCTTGAACGAATTTGTTCTATTTTTGCTCTGGAGCTCGGGTCTATTAAATAGACTATTGGTATGATGAAAAAATTAAATCTTATATGAGTCATTTTCAATAAACCTAATTTTAATGTATTAAGCTGTCACAAAGAGTTCGATCATTTGAAATTTTGAGATAATTTTTGAACCTAAATAAGGTTATCTAAAATTGATATATGTACACCACAAAAGGCAGTACTCACAGCGTTACAGATAAATGTTGAATTTTAAAATTAAAACCAGGTTGCCAAAATTGTAAAAAACTGGTCCTTTAATTACTGACATTAATATTATTAAATCTGTTTAAGATAATTTGTCCTTTATTTTATAATTTTTAATTCTTTCATCTTTCTTTTCTTCAACATTGTCAGAGATCAATAGTCAATATTCTAATTTTTCATAGATATTAAGCTTCAAATTAAAAAATGACGCAAGGTACGCCATACATATGTATGTTTCGTAGGTGGAGGTGCAGAATTTTAAAAGACATATTTTAGGCGGAAAGCAAAACTGTTGGAGTTATTTTTGCTTTCCCCAGACGATATTTAAAGTTAAATTTGTTGCGGATTTAAAACGATATTTTTTTCGAATTCGTTATTAAGTCCTTTTAAATCTTTACCAAAACACTCGTGGAACTGTAAATTTATATAAACTATAACCACTAGTTATGCTTTTAAAATTCTCAAGAGAATCATTTTCATTTAAAGCTATAGTCCGCTTTGACATAAAAGTGGCAAATAATTCTTCTCCTACTGGTATTTAATTTCTTTAATTAGCTATGAGTTTTAAATTGCCTGACAGTAAAAACATACGACCTACACATAACATGAAATGACCTGAAATGTCTATGTAACTAGCAGGGAAAAGGTTAAATTAGTCTTGGTGCAGAGAGTCTTACAGAAGTTGAATTTTCCATTTCATAGCCATCTGGGTTAAATTTTTTTTTTCTATTCCTACTTTTTAGTGGAATAATAGTTCTTTAGGAATTTAATTTGTTCTTGAAAATTTAATTTAAAGAGATTTTTCTTGAACAATTTAAATTTTAAACTATTTAAATGAACACAAGTTTAGTTTTGAATATAGAAAAGAACTTTTTAAGAAATAGTATTAATTCATATAATGATTATTAGCTTAAGCCAACGTTAGATTTAAGTTTAAATTTGAAAAAAAAAAATTAAATTTTACATTATTCTACTATTTCTTTTTTTTTAGATTTGCATTTGGATTTATTGATTTCACACTAATAAGATATCATAAGGGAACAAAATATATGCTCCGATTTTAAATAAAATATTTTATTTGTATAATAAAAGCTAAAACTAAAAATTTTGTATCACTGGCCAAGTGTATTAAAATTTTTTTTTTTAAGTTGTTCATGGTTGCATTTCTCCCACCTTAACGTAGGTGTATAAGGGGTCGAAAATGACCCCGCACATTTTGTATGGGAAGTGGCCTGATCAAAAGTCGACGTGGGGAGAAAGTCGAAAATTGGACAGTTTTTAAGATAACGATGACTATCTCAAATCATTTATAAAGGATATCAACTCTCTATATTGTGTTTTGTCCCATTTTTTAGTAGAAATTATGGGTTTTTGGGGTAGTTGATTCCGAATTGGATACCAAAAGTGACCATTGACAGGCAAATTCCAATTTTTACATATCTGACCAGTTAATTGTTATCCTAAGTGTTGCAGTTAAAAGTTAAAAGAATGTAAAATTATATGGGATTATTAAATTGGGTTTGTCTCACAAAAATAGCTAAAACTCCAGCATCTAGACTTGTTGGCAACATACCGAAATTGTTGTTGTTTCATTGAAAATCTTATAAATCTGATATGTAAAATCATTTTCATTTCTGTCAAATTATAACATTTGCACAAATATGATTAAAAATTTAAAATTCTTTAACAACAGAGGTTGTCTCTTCGTGAACTTGACTATTTTTGATTGTACTTTACATTATTAAGCAAAGCTTATTACGTATTTGAATTCCCAATTTTGCCTCCGCATAGTTTTCTTTGTATTACTCATTAATCATATTAAAAATCGTACTTAAATTACAAAATGCCATATCGTCCCGTTTCTGCCTGAGCCACGTATCTACAAAGCAAATTTTGTTCAGTTCTTAAAATAAATATACATTTTTCTCAAAAATAAAAATATGAATTGAACAAAGGGAAATCAGGTTATGATTTAGACATATTGATTGAGTCGATTCTACAATTAAAACTTTTTACCTATTCATTCTGTAATTTTTAGAGCAATGTTTGACAGAAAATAAAATCTTTTAAAAAAATGTACTTGCGAGGTTCAAGCAGAAACGGGACGATATGTAACCTTCATGAGCTGTGATTTACGTCCTTGAAAATACATTTCTAATAACGCAATTTACCTAATTTTTGAAACTAGATTCGTACCGTATTGTATTTATTTTGTTCAATCAGTACATTCCAATACTCTACCTGCGATACAAACGAAACGAATAATAAATTTAATTTAAAACACCCTTTGTACCCTTCACCCCAAATCTCTAATTACGAGTGTGTTATGTATGAAAATTTTCAAAATTATACCGGGTTATGAGAATATTGTGCACAAACATAGTGTTCGTTAATTCAAATTCATAATTAGCTTGAGATTCATTTTCGCAGATGCCCTCGATTTACGGATCTAAGTACAAATTATAACAACAACAACAAAATGAACAAAAACTGCATGTGGGAATGTGTAGAGTATGGATATTAGTTGGTATGGGCTTGATACCAAGACTCGCCTGGGAAAAACAATTAACCCAGATACTGAAATGAGCTCCAGCTCTACCACAAGCTTTGGCATTCCGCTGCATGAGATAGGGTTAAAATTACTGAGATTATCGTTTCGCTTATAATATGTGTGGATGCTGCTA